>NC_048293.1:26518118-26698118 GCF_009762535.1 Notolabrus celidotus
CATTTATGTTTGCTTACACCTACAGGATTTAATTTATCATAATCTGACTTTTTTTCTGCAAATATAAAATAATAATGTGTGTCAATCCACCCAAAAAAATCCTTCTTTTGTCAATCCTTTAATATCTGAGGAGTCTTATTGTGAAAGTCTCGCTCATTTGCAACCACACTGTTAAAAAGAAGTGGACTCAGCTGTATTCTCTCTAACGACCAGCAGGGGGCGAACACTCTGATTGCAAATGAAATCAGATGATTGTCTGCTTCTTTCTTGATTTAAAGCCTCAGTAAACATTCTTCTAATCACTTTATGAATTCAATCAGCAGTTTAAAGTCTTCTTTGATAAATCATGATGTTCATTTTAACAGATAATGAATAAATGATGGATTAATTTAGAGTTAAATCAGCCGTAAAGCAGGGTAAGCTTTGTGACAGTTCACACCACAGCGGACTAAACAAATGTCTTATTTGGTGTTTTGTTGAACTTAAAGATACTCTGAGGAGTCTGTTAATATTTCTTTAGTTGCATTTGTTTGCAGTTTGTTTTATTTAACACTCCAATAATGCTAAAGATACAACTGCATGCATCTTGCATTAGGAGATGACATGACAGTCTTTGAGAAAGTGGCCATGGACATAGAATACATGGAGCAAGACAGTCAGGAAGCATCAATAAGGGAATGTTAAGGAAGACACAAGCAGACACAACATGGTCACTTCTAGTCCCTAAAATCCAAGATGTCTACATGTCACACCTTGTATTGACTGTAACACAATACTTGATGACTCTTTCAGATGTAGATCATCTTGTTTGTCGTAGGAAAGATTTAGGACTGAATTTCCAGCTCAAATCATTCCAGTGCAGAGGAAGCAAAGGTGTGCTCTTAAAGTGAAAACTAGAGCTGCACTGAAACGTCATCTTAGTATCAGTAATATCCAATACTCCTCCTGTTGTCAGACACCTGCCTGCAGGCGGATAACACTCTGTTTACTGTAGCTGATATAAATCTGGGGCCGCCTCAGTTTACTCGACTGTAAGGTTTCTGCTCTGGAAACTAAAAAATGATTCATACTTTAGATTTCTCTTCATTTCTGTGCCTGATTTGTGCATTTAATTTTTTATAACAATTTAACACTATTTATGTTTTTTAAAATGAGGGTTTTTGGGCTGTGAACAAACTAATAAGAGTTTGTGATTATAAAGCAGCTACAGTTGCAAAAATATTTTGTTTGAGTGAAAACAGTTAAATTAAAGGTTGTGTGTTACATTTGATTGGATTTCTGCTACCTCAAAGACACTGTAATGATGCCTGAACAACTTTAAAAGTGTTCACTGATGTTTGTTTTATAAGTTTACCTCTGAGCTTTTATGCCTTCACTGTAAAAGGAAAGTGGATAGAAGAGGAAACTGGGGAGAGAGAGTAGGCTGAGGCTCAGAATTAAACACAAGCCGCTTACTAATGATGTCATGATGGTGATACCTTTGGATCTGAGGCTCATATTATAGATTCATGACAACAGAAATGACAAAAGAAAGAACTTTTCATTTTAAAACATCATGATCAGAACCAGATTGGAGCTAGGAGCTTGATTTCTCCTTTCTTTGAACCTCTTTAGAAACCCTAAAAACATATATTACAAGACTTAAAATTCTTATAAGTCTTGATGAACTGCAGTTTATAACACTTGCGTGTTTGCTCCATATTTTGAGGTTGACACTTACTTCAAGCCAGCTTCACAAAAGACAGAAATGTTGTGTTTAATAACCCAAACTGTAGGACACTGGATGTAAAAATGCTCCAGAGTAGAGCAGCACAAAAAGAGAAGCTCTGTTTGTTGTTTTGCCCTAAATTACACACACAGATATGTTTGAAGTGTCATTCCTTAAAAGAGGACAAACAAACAGCGGCAGCAGCCGTGCTGGGAGGGTTACCAAGTTCAAGCAGAAGCCTGCAAACCGAGCTGCAGAGGAGAATTTATTTTGGCTTCCTGAGAAGCAAATCACGCTGTTGATACACACAGCGTGAGTCAGCTACTCCCTCATGTCACATCAATAGTTTATTTACCAGCCGAGAGAGAAACCACAGAATTAGAATAAAAATTAGATTCCCTGTGCGGTGCGTTCAATTTCTCCGGCTCACAGGAGTCACAGCTTCTGTTGGGGGGGAAGTGAGGGGTTTGTTTTTTGCTGCAAAGCCATATATCAGAGAGCAGAGAGTGGGAGAGCAGCGCGTCACGTCTGCTCATTCATATCTGTGTTTTCTCCTCGTAGTGGGAGGGAGAGACTCTTTTTTAAACGCTGCAGCCTTTTAACTAGTCGCTCTTAATCTTCCAGGTGTTTGCTTTAGTGAAGTCAGGGATCGGCAGGATGTTGTTTTTGCACTTTAACCTCTTATCGTCTTTTATCTGCACTTAAACAGGTTTCTTCCACCTGAGCAGACCACTGAGACCCATTCTACCGGTGCTGCGTTCGAGTTCACGTGGAGTTCATGTTATTAGTATTACAGGCCTTTCATGCTCTCGAATCTCACAGGGATCAAAAGGGCTTTGTGAGGTATGCCACCATCAGCCAATTAATGCCCCCCCGAGTACAGCTGCTCCGTCTGCAAGGTCGACACTAAGAACCTCTCACAGCTAAACACCTTAAAGTCTCTTTTCTCCCACTGCTCCAGCATGTTTTTAAAATCTAATTATTCAGCTCTTTGGAAAGGTTTTGTAACTCACACCTCGAATCGTTGCATAACTCAAGGGGAGTCAGAAAAGTGACCTTGAGTCAGACCTGCTGGGTTTACAACGAGGAGGGATCTGCACAAATCCAACCCACATTAGCAGCAAGGAGACAGTCGGGGGAGATTTGAAGAGAGGTATTTTAGGCTTAGACAAACCTCACTCTCTGGATACAATCTCAGGGACAATAGTTACTTTTCAGGCGTTTACCTGAAGTCCAAACCTGGCTGGTTTTCACTCAAGGACACACACAGAGCGGCTGGGATTAATCTCATGGTGGGACAGAAAATGACGGGGCCTCTTCATCTTGAGTCACAGCTTCCTCTGACCTTCTGATCCCTCCCAAATTACACAAAATTGAATCCCTGAATAATCCTGCTCACATATTCATGAAACAGACTCCATGATTAAATGTTAGGTGAGAGATCTCTGGCTTTATTACACAGCTGTGTCGAGCAGCTACTCTCTTCTGAATGGTCCTTACACAGCAACAGTTGAATCACATCTTGATTGCTGACATTGCTAACTGTAAATAGTGAATGTTATAGTGCAGCAGTACCAAACAGCACCACAGGGAGGCTCTCCTTGTTGCTGTGGTGTGAAAAAGATGAGTTGTAAGATTTGAGGTTGTCTGCTCTCACAAAAGACACCTCTTATCAGTGGTGAGTTGGTGCAGGGGTGTAGATTAGTGAATTAAGCACCACAGAGACCTGGCATTATATGGCTTCAATAAAAGTAAAGATAAACAACAGGAGGCACAAGACTTGATCGGATGCAGCGCTCATTTATGCTGACTTTTTATCTTGTTTCACTTCCCCATCATGGGAAATGTTTAGTTTAATATTTGCAGTAACAGCTTAGTTAGCTACTTCTAATGAATGGTCGGTTTAATTGCCTCAGACATCACAAGATGGATGTCCTATAACTTTCTGAAGCTCAACCCTGACAAATCAGAAATCATAATTATTTGTCATTCTCACTCCCGCCACCTTTCTCCATAACAAACTTGGTCCTCTCCACAATAACATCACGATGAAAGTCAAACATTCAGGACTGACATTTGACTCTGATCTCTGCTTTCACAGTCGTGTGAAAATTAAAGTTAAATCATGCTTTTTCCACCTCAAACAAATCTCCAAAATAAGATCATTCCTTTCCCCCTCTGATCTGTCAAAAGTCATCCATGCTTTTATTTTTTTTATTGTCTAGATTATTGTAATGCACCTTTAACAGGTACCAGTCAGAGCTCCCTCCACAGACTCCAACTAGTTCAAAATGCACTACCAAATATCAACACATCACTCCTGTCCTCGCCAGCTTACATTGGCTGCCAGTTTGTGTCCATTTAAAGATTTTATTGATTACTTTTAAAGTTTTAAATGGACAGGCCCCAAACTATTTAAGAGACCTTTTAACCCCCAATGTGCCTGGGCGGCCCCTCAGATCTGTGGATGGAGCTCTGCTGGTTGTGCCAAGATCCTGCATTAGAAGAAAAGGTGACCGGCTTCAAGACCGTGGATCTCGATTAGACAGTCCACAACCTTAACTGCTTTTAAATCCTCACTAAAAACCTTTCTATATAAGAAGGCATTTCTCCACCCCTAAACCGTGAATATTGCTCTGCATTCAACTTTTTAACTTTCTGCATTTTTTGTTGTGAAGCACTTTGTCACTTTCAGAAAAGTGCTTCATAAATAGAGTTTATTATTATTATTTAATCTGAGTTATGACCGCTAAGTTAGCTCACTTCAAGGAGGCTACAGAGCTAACCGTTACCTTAGACACAGCGTACAAGTGATCCCAAACACACTACTCATAATCATTAACTGCACAGTGCACAGGGGGCTGAATGGTCGTTTCAAAAACCTTGTTGTAAATCCTCAAATTAAATGATGATATGCTCCTAAAAACTCTTAAATTCAAGTTCTGTAAGCAATTTTAATGATTCATATTCCTGTCTTAATGCAAAGGTTAACTGCCGTCGAATAATTCTTTCTTTTCAATATTGACTTTCAGACAAGACCGGAGAGAGACTGGATTTAAAGCTGCAGAGAAAAGAATGAAAACCAGGTAAAAACAGAGTCTTGAGAACGTCTTCAGTATCAGGAGGAGTTTTATTTCTTTTATTGCTCTTGTCAGGGTGAGAAGTATGCAGTTGAATGACTGCACCTCATCAGGTGTTTTACACTCACAGGTTCTTGTTTGGTGATTCAGAGGCTGTTAACACACCAGGATACTTTATTTAGAACATCTTTTGCATCGATCAGGAGGTTCTTAACAGAGAAAATATTGCAAAGAGAGGATATTAATGAAAAACTGTCACAGCCGGGTGTCTCAGCTGTTTAATGTCTTTGGTTCTTTATGTATTCATGTTTATGGCACGACATTGACTCAAATGATTAAGGCTTTAAATTCCCTCCGAACATACCTGCAGCAAACTGAAGCCACAGAGCAACAACAGGACGCTTCTTTAAGGACAATGTGTCACAACAACTCTGAGAGAAGCCTCGACGAGACGCTCACAGCCACTGAATCTATCTAACTCCCCAGCAGGCCACACAGAACAGGTTCCAAATGAAACATAGCACATTAAAAGCATCGCTCACACAACTACTCATTAATTAAAGCCTTTAAAAATTAAAGGAGAACAGATTGGAGCCCCAAAGATGAGGGATAAAAGGCAACACTGCCACCTAGTGGCGGCTAAAAACACAGGAACATTAAGTGTTTAACACAATCTTTGAACAGATCAGAGATAGTCAGATTATAAGGAATGCCAAAACGTGATGCTTAGTCATTATAACTGTAATACAGCACTTTGATATAGTTTGATATGTCCACCTGAGTGCAAATACTAAAACCAAACATGCAGCTGCATCAGATAAATCCAAACATGAAGGTTCTGTCTCTTTTTTTTTTCCTGCAGACAAACTTTAAAAGCTCCAATAAGACTGAGACGTTAAAGCAGCGTAGTTCAGCTCGTACACAGCGGCAACGTTAGGAGGAAAAGTCTACATGCTCATTTTTTTAAGGGGTCTTAGATTTGAAAATTTCCCAGCCTGCTGGTGAATCTCTCTTTGTCGATGCCCCTGCTTTCCGGGACGTGTCTGAAGGTGCAGTCCTGCCTCGTGCAGCCGGAAGTCCTCCAGAAGAAGCACTCCTTCTTGTATGAGCTGCTGCAACAACAACAACAACAACAACATCAACATCATGTTCTCACTTTACAATTCAGCAGATTTAAAGCAAAGTTAACACCAGAGTGTTCCTTTACAGCTCAATAACAGTCAGTTAGCTAAACGAAGATATGAAGAGAGAGAATGTATCACTTTGAATTCATACTTTAAATCTGTTAAGATGGGAAGCCATTTTTTTTATTCTCATGCATGGAGTTAAACTAAAATCTGCTTGCATTGAATTTCTTTTGAGCATTAAAAACACAACAGATGAGAAAAGACACAGAAAAGAGGAAAACACATTAAAAATTATCAAATCAAAGTATAAAAAGTTGATTTTTACCCGAGCCCGTTGTTGAATTTACCAGGATGTCGCACCGACAGCGGAGCTCCCTCTACGACCATACCCTGCAGACAAAACAAGATCTTTAACATCTCACAAACACATTTAGTCCCCTCATGAGGGGTCAATCTTTATGTAAAGTAAACTCAAGTTCCTCCTTCAAACTGACTGATCTGCTTCATTATTTAGCAGTGAAGGATTTAGTGGAGTGTTAGTGTTTAAAGCCAGGAATGCTCAAGCAAGGAAGCTCAAAGCTCCTCCTTTTCCCCCCCATTCTTTTACAGTCATGTAGGTTTTTATTATCTCTACAGTTTATCTAAAACTGTGACTAACAATTCATTTAATTTATCAATACATCTTACACTTATTTTATTAAGCAACCAATGAATCATTTTGTGTATAAAATGTAAAAAAAACTCTGAAAATTATTCAACAGTGTCACAGAATCCAAGTGTTTTTTAAAACCTCCAAATTCACAGGAGTAACAAAATTGCAAATTATAGCGCCAATTTAATTATACTCTAAAAAAGGTAGCATTAAAATGTCAGTGTATATTTTAAAATTCAACACAGGTATGACCATAGATAAAGCTCATTTATGTTTACATAAAAACATATTAAACATATATATATATTTTTTTTAAGTTATATTTTTTGGGCTGTTAAACCTTTATTATAGAGGAGAGGACAGTGGATAATGCAGGAAACAGGGAGACAGTGGGGGGACTGACATGTGGGAAAGATGCCCCAGGTTGGATTCGAATCTGGGGCAACCGCTACATGAGCGCGCAACTTAACCATTAGGCCAAGTCCGCACCCTTTAACATATTTTAAGGAGTCAAATTCAAGCACTTCCAAGTAATTTCAAGGAAAATTAAACAAAAGTTTCCACACTTTCAAAGCCTCTATCATCACATCTGAACTGACGGATCAGATCTATGTCAGATGGGAAATAAATAATCTTCAGTTTTTCAGAAGCAGACTAAATCATGAAAGAGCGTCTCTATAAACACGATTCCAAAATAAAATGAATCCCCAAATCTCAGACTTTGACAGTTTCAGAAATGTGCCGAGTCATGCAAACAACCAAAGATATTTTTAAGATCTAAACTTTTCACCTCCAGATGATTCGACAGTTTCCTGAGAATTCAATCCCTGCTTTTGTTTTTGCAACATCTGGGACATGCACACATTTTTTAAGTTCATTACGAGGTCGGACTCATTCAGGGAATTAATTTGGGGCTGCAGCTAAACTGACGTCTATTTTCAGCAAAGTGTTACATAACAGGACATGAATTCTACTGATTCAACACAAATCACCTCCAAATATCTGCTGTTATATAAACATACGTACGTTGATGCACTGCACTGCTCTGTCACAGTCCTCCTTTTTGGTGTAGTTGATGAAGGCACACTGTTGCTCCAGCAGCATCTTGATGCTGTACACCGTCCCCGCTCTGACACACAGACAGGAAGTAAGAGTGTGAAGAAAGAAGTGCATGAGACACATGATCAATCTGACATGATGCAAGTTTGTATGTGCTGCTGCAGTACAAATCAGAAACAGCTTTACTGCTGTTAGTCAGAGTGGACTTGAGCCCTCTGGTGGTCACAATATAAGAGCACAGGATGGACATGTCGGTGCATGGATGATGGGATTTATCCAGGAACTCTAAAAACTGCTCTTACTTCCACTGTACCTTTGTTTTAGCTTTTTCTGCCTTCATATTATTCTACTTATATCCTCAAAAACTTTCTATTCTGACAAACTTCTGAATGAGATCTTAAAACAAACAAAAAGTTGAGCTCTGAGTCACAATTTGATTCTGTAAAAATCAACATCTTGCACAGAAAACTATATTTACCTTCTCTTTGAAGCGACAGGAAAACAAATTTGAGGAATTCAAGGAGATGTTAAAATCATACATTCCTCCTTGGCTCCTTTTATATGTTAATGTGAGTTATAAACACCTGTGCACATCATGTTCTGTTGGTTTGTCTCTGTATTTGTTGTTCTACTTTATAATGATGCTGTAAAGCTGAACAGAGGGATCCTGCTTGAAGTGATCAAACCACAGATGAAAGTCTAATCATCTTTGATTCTAGGAGATTTGAAAGAGAGAGGCTCAAAGGATGATTTTGCAGTGCCTCACCTGCTGAAGACCTCATGGAGGGTCGCGTAGGTGACAGCAGGAGCCATGGATCCAACCCAGACGGAGTACAGAGCCCTGAGGACGCAGCAGAAGATGATTCAAAGCCATGCTGACGTTCAAGCAAAACTCCACCAAAGTGATCTGAACTCTACTCACGGTTTCACAGGACTCCTCGATTTAGGTGTTGGTGATTGAGAGTTTGATCTAGCTTGATCCAAAGCCTCGAACTCTTTGAACTGCGGCATTCTGGGACGGCTTGTTTGTTGGACAATCCACTCGCCCTCCTCTTCTTCTTCCTCCTGCAGCAACGGTTGTTTTGGAATTTCCCTGTGAGCAGTAGCGTCTATGAAGAGAGAGAGACTATGCTTAACAACCAGAGCGTGAATGAAGTGACTCGTCATCTTTAGAGTTTGGTAAATAAACTCCTCATATTCACCTCCTCCAGCAGCACTCGGGTTACTGTTTCCACCGAACAGAGCTTCAACAGCTTCCTCTAAGGTGGCGTGTGCTTTCAGGGCCTCGGAGCTCTGCGCCCAAGTGAATCCCATTTCCTGGAAGAAAAGAAACTCTCCTTTAAGATGACGTTACAGCAGGATGAAAAAGCTTCTACTGCCTTCAGACTGAGACCCTTTGGAAGTACTTTGATTCAGGCTTGTACCACAGTAATGTGCAGGTTTTGTAATGCAGTAAGAAAAAGAAGCAGGGTCCTCTGTCCTCCAACTACTGATGTTTACTTGTTATTTTCAAGTGCCAACAATTTGCAGTACCAGAGGAAACTTCCCTCTAAGTTCAACACATTCTCACATCTTAACATCTTCTCTCAGCCACTGTGAAAGCTTCTCTTACCATAAGGTGCAATGTCTGTGCTCGTTTCAGCTCCTGCATGGCTTCAAGGCTCGACCGTTCCAGCATCAGGACTTTTTTATAGATCAGCGAGGCCTCGTAGTATCTCTGGAGAAGGAGGAGGAGAAGGAGGAGGAGGAATCACAGGTGATCGTGAGGTCAGTGTGCTTTACTACTAAAAGTGAAAATGTGGGAATGAGATGAAGGAGGTTTGATTTACCTTGAGTCCACAGAGAGCTTTCCCTTTTCTAAATAAACCTTTAATCCAGTTTGGCTCCATGCAGAGCGCTATGTCAGCGTCCATGAGAGCGTTTTCATACTGCTGCAATCTCTCGTAACAGAGCGACCGATTTCCAAATAATCTGAAACACACAGAGAGCGAACGTTCAGGAAGTGGAGAACACTGTAACGCTCACTGCTTCTGAGGACTCAAATGAAGCTTCAGTGCTCTTACTTAAATTCCTTTGGGTTGTATTTAATGGCGTCAGTGAAGTATTTCACCGCCATGTCGTACTGTCCGGCGGCAGCAAAGCGATTCCCGTTACCTGGATGGGAGAGCAGGAACAGTCAGTCAGTTTGTACCTCAGTGCATCATCATGTGTGGTCTGTAAAGGTTTTAATGGAGGTGTAACTCACCGGCATACTCTCTGCTTATTCTTGCAAACTCTTCAGCAGCAGGATCAATTGTTTGCTGTGGAAGTGAAGTCGGTACGTTAGTCTTTGATGCATGAAGAATTTTTTTGCTGTCGATCAAGCAAGCACATCTAAAACCTTTAAAAAGTCAAGACTTCTTGTTTTATTTAAGTTTGAGAAGCTGAAATAAATTCAAAGTAAGTTTACTTGGTTTTCTTTGACGGGCTCGAGTTTCTCCTCAATTTTCTTCTGAACCTCAGGTTTCTCCACAACGTTCGGTGTCTCTTCTTTGGATTCCTGAACTTCTGGCAATTTATCCTTTTCTTTCTTTTGTTCTTTTGCAGGCTTCTGTTTAGATTTCTCAACGGGCGCTGGTTTGTCCGTACGAGCTTCTGAATTGTTTAAATCCAAATCCTGCAAAGAACGATGAAACACAAGGAGAGGTTATTAGGAAACTGTCCACAGATGACTTGTCTCCTCCATAGGCATCACTGACACCCCCCTGCACTGGTTTCACCCCTACCTCACAGGCCGCACTCAGTTCATCCAACTCAAATCCTTCACTTCTCAACCCTCCCCCGTCACTTCAGGTGTGCCCCAGGGCTCTTTCCTGGGGCCCCTCCTCTTCATCACCTACCTTCTCCCACTTGGCAATATCTTCCGCAAATTCGGCATCCACTTCCACTGCTTCGCGGATTTCACCCAGCTCTACCTTTCAAGTAAGCCCGACTCCACTCTCCCACCCTCCTCCCTCACCCTCTGCCTCTCTGAGATGAAGTCCTGGTTCACCTCCAACTTCCTTCAACTCAACAGCAATAAAACAGAACTCCTTATAGGCACCAAATCCACCTTATCCAAAGCCTACAGTTTCTCCCTCTCCATCGACAGTTCAACAGTGTCCCCCTCCCCCCAGGTAAAGAGTCTGGGTGTCATCCTCAACAGCTCACTTTCTTTCAACTCTCACATCAATAACATAACCCGGTCTGCATACTTCCATCTCTGCAACATCAACCGTCTCCGCCCCTCTCTCACCCCTCACACCACTGCTATCCTGGTCCACAGTCTCGTCACTTCCCGTATCGATTATTGTGATTCACTCCTCTTCAGTGTCCCTCACAAATCCCTCCATAAACTTCAACTGGTCCAGAACTCTTCAGCCCGCATCATCACCAGAACCCCCTCCTTTCACCACATCACCCCCGTCCTCCAGCAGCTCCACTGGCTCCTGTTCAAACTCAGAATCAACTTCAAAATCCTCCTTTACACATTCAAGGCCATCCACAACCTCTCCCCTCCGTACCTGTCTGATCTCCTTCACATCGTCACCCCCTCTCGCTCCCTCAGGTCCTCCTCCTCCCTCCACCTCTCTGTGCCCCCTCAGTTTCTCCCTCTCCATCGACAGTTCAACAGTGTCCCCCTCCCCTCAGGTAAAGAGTCTGGGTGTCATCCTCGACAGCTCACATTCTTTCAACTCTCACATCAATAACATAACCCGGTCTGCATACTTCCATCTCCGCAACATCAACCGTCTCCGCCCCTCTCTCACCCCTCACACCACTGCTATCCTGGTCCACAGTCTTGTCACCTCCCGTATCGATTATTGTGATTCCCTCCTCTTCGGTGTCCCTCACAAATCCCTCCATAAACTTCAACTGGTCCAGAACTCTGCAGCCCGCATCATCACCAGAACCCCCACCTTTCACCACATCACCCCGTTCTCCAGCAGCTTCACTGGCTCCCGGTCAAACTCCGAATCAACTTCAAAATCCTCCTTTACACATTCAAGGCCGTCCATAACCTCTCCCCCCATACCTGTCTGATCTCCTCCACATCGTCACCCCCTCTCGCTCCCTCAGGTCCTCCTCCTCCCTCCACCTCTCTGTGCCCCCCTGCCCGTCTCAGCACCATGGGGAGCAGAGCTTTCAGTCGCTCTGCTCCCCAACTCTGGAACTCACTCCCACCAGACATCCGAAACTCTGACTCACTACCCCTCTTCAAATCAAAACTCAAAACCCATCTCTTTCAAACTGCATTCCCTGCTTCATTTCCACTGCTTCATTTTTAACTTGGTGTTACTTTGCTTGTTGTTTTTATTTATTTTATCGTGTTGTTTTATTTATTGTGTTTTAATCTGTCTGTAAAGCGACCGTGAGTGTTTTGAAAGGCGCTTCTAAATAAAATGTATTATTATTATTATTGTTGGTACTTCTTTAAGGTACTTTAACCGAACACAGCAAACCTAAGAGTCAAAATAAAAGCTGACACAAGAGGATGATAAAATATTAAAAGGGGCAGTTTCAGAGAAACCTTGAAGAAGGCTTTGGATTCGTCTGAACGCCCTAGATTTGAAGCTGCCAAGTTTTTCATACTCCTGCACAAAGCTGATATCACTTCTGGGTAACTCATGAGCATTCACTTATCAAAGTATCTCTTTAACGGTTAACCAGTAAAAGCTATCTCAGCTTACAAATACAAGTCAGCTTCAAGGAGAGTATTTTTGTGTATTATGTACTCCAGTTTTAGAAACTCATTCCCTTTTTTAGTTTCTTGCTTAAAGTCATTTCTAAAGCAGATATTTTACTCTGAGGTTTGCTGTTTTTGTTGAGTTGCACTCATACACAGGCTTCTTGGCTGAAAACATCCTGAGTAAAACTATGTCACTTGTATTGGACACTCAAAACCTGCAAACAAATGATCAAATTGTTAATTTATTAACACTTAAAAAGGATTTTCAAAATCTCCTAAAACTTTCACAGAGAGGCAAAGTTTGTTCTTCCTGAGGTAAGGAAGCACCTACAATCTGCACAACGTTCATTATGTCCACAGCAGCCTTTAAATGAGTCCACACAGTTTCTGACATCATTTAAAACTTTACCAACCTTTTGTCTCACTTCCTCTTTCTCATCAATTTTCAAAAGACTTTCTTCTTTATTATCCGCCGCGCTCTCCTCACATCTCGCTGCCTCCGGTTCATCTTGAGTTCGGACGGGTTCAGGAGAATCATTGTTTACTTCTTTATTTTTTATTGGAGGGTCTTCTTCCGGATTTTCTGAGGAGTCTGATTTGTTTTGCTCTTCCTCCTGAAACGACAGAGAAAAACATCAGAGACTGTATCTCCATGAGTTTAAAAATATATCCCAAAACTAAAGGAAGTGAGACTCACAGGTATAACGCTTTTAGCTGCATTCTCCTTCTCCAGTCGCTTCTTTTTTTTCTTCCGCTGCAACAAAAAACAAACAGAAGATGTTTCACAAACAAGAAAGCAACCTTTAAATTTAAAGAGGAAACGTGTCAGTTTGATCTCATCTTGTTGAGTGTTTAACAATAAGCTCACATGTCCAGCTTAGACAAACATCTCTCCCTCTGTGAGCCCATCCCTTCAGTGAATCACACCTGGACTCGCGCATGCTTCTGTGTCTCTTTTGTCATTACAAAAGCAGACGACCAAACACTGACGTGTGAACTGTTTCATGCAGGAACTCCATTCCTAAATCAATCTGCTCTCCGCCCCGTGAAAAGGCGAGTATTGTTTCGTTGAACGACCTTTAACTTCAGAGACGTTCACGCCTCACGTCTGTGCTGATAACGGCGCTGAAGCAGAGACCGTTGATCCGTGTTTCCGTGTGTACAGGAGGCTTTAGAGGCCACAATCATCCGCCCTGCTTTGCTTTATTGGACTTTGTCATGACATGTCCTTCCGTGTTTTGACACACCCCTCTCATTTGACCGTTTTCAGGAGCGCAGGTAATATGACTTAATCACTAATGGCAGCCTTTGCTTCACTTGTTGGACGTTTTAGCTGCTATTGAAGTGTCAAATTCTTCTCCTCCTGTGGTTCAATAGAGAATCAGAGCCTGCTGTGTGTTTGCCCGGACAGAGAATTGTTCTAAAACATCAAAAATGACACCAACACTTACCAATTTCTTCCGCTTGTTTCTCTCCGTCCTATCCTTACGCCGCTCCTCCTCTGCTATCAATTCTTTTCCATGTTTATCAGCCTCCTGTTAAACAAAGCACAACCTCTGAACTCAGGACTCTTTCATTAAAACTGTTAAACAAACCTGAAATCATTAAATGCATTCTAAGTACATGAGTCACTCAGGCTTTCATATCCCATTATAAACCACTCATGTAGTAATGAAAGGTTTCTGCTCCGGGTTTCCCCTCCACATAAGGGAAACTGCGGTGACGTACCTCCTCAGTGAGTTGTCTTATTCTGGGATGTGGCTCTAAAGGTCTATGGGGAGCGAACTCATTGTTGAAACTGTCGTCATCGTCTTCATCTGAATATACGAAGTCGTCTTCGAGGTCTCCGTCAAAGTTCCTTAAAAAGTCTAAACCTGAGAGATGAAGAGAAGCAGAGGAAGAGGGTGATTATAAACTGCTGCAGTTTGTCTAGTGACCAGCAGGGGGCGACTTCATTGTTTACAAAAATAAGAGATTATTTGCAGCTCTGCCAAAACGAGTACAAAACTGTGACTCACACCAAATACCTGCTGTCAACACAAACTCCTCTCCAGCTTTATCACTCCCTTTTCTATTCTCGTTCAACAATTTCCCTTCCTATCCCTTTAAGAGCCGCTGTTTAGACATGAATGCTGTCATATCTGTATTTAAGCAAGGTTACATCACCTCAGATATGATTTCACTGACATCTTATTGAACACACAGATAGCAAACATGCAGGCGACACAATTCACCTACACTTCTGAGTCTAATTCTATCTCCTTAAAACTATATTTCCATAAAATGAACTGAGGAAGAATGTCCTTCTGAGGCTGTAATTCTCTCCTTAGTGAGGACACTTTCTCACCCTGCCTCTCCTTTCTATCACACTAAGACGATGTGGCTTTGGTCAGGATGTTTGCATATTACAAGCAGCATATTTAACGGGGGAAATCAAATTTCACTACCCCTTCAGTTTGGTTTAAGACTGATGATTTAAAAATTACAAAACCAGACGCTTCTGCTTTCCCCTTTCCTGTATTAAACACATCCCTTTCTCTAAAGTTCTCTAAAAATAACAGGTTAGTTCACCTCCTCTCCCTCTTATCTCAGAGTGTTTTGCATTCGCCGTCAAAGTCTACCTTTTGAGAGCTCAAGAAAAACAATAAACATGAGCTCAGCGCCGCATTAAATCGGATGCAATCTGCAGTTTACAGCAAGAAGAAGCTGACTGCATTACAGGCGTTTATAACCGGTCTGTAAACATCTCATTTCCTGATGTTAACCTCTGACAATATCATAAAATGAAAGGAGATAATCATGGACTAACTGTAAACCCAGAGGAATGAATTATAAGTACAATGTGTTCTTTTAGAGAACAAAAACTCTGGGCTGGTGCATCCTGAACTCTTTGTAGAACAAGATAATCCAGAAGATCTGTCAACTTTCTCAGGCGCAAAGCTTCTTTGGAAGAAGGCATGAGACATCTGTGCCAAAATGAAAACAAACAAGCAACGTCTGTACTCACAAATACGGTATGTGAGAGACCAACACAGTACCCCGCAGGCCGTTCAGGGTCATTTAATTAAGCTAAGACCCAGAAGTGTTATGTATAGAGCCATCACAATGTGGAATAATTGACCAGTTACTATAATTGAAGCACGCAGTAAAGCCAGTTTTAAAAGACTCTTACAGGAACACCTTAATAATAACCCTAATCTTAATTTGATGTGATGTTATGTTGGTAGCTTTTCCTGTTTTTCTATTTTATGTCTGTGCAGTAATCCCAGTTTTTCTTTGTTATGTTTGTAGCATTTTCAGTTGTTGTATTTCATGTATATTCTGTATGTTATGTTTGTTTTGTTTGGACCCCAGGAGGAGTAGCTGCTGCGTTAGTGGCAGCTAATGGGGATCTGAGTAAAAGGAAGAAATGTACTGTTATGGCTCCATGCTTTAAAATCCAATCACTCTGATAACTTGTACCTTCAAGATCAACTCTACGAATAAATGCTGGAGGAACTGTGATATGGTGGGTGACCATACCAACATATTTTGGGATTGCCCGGAAATAAAGACTTTCTAGAGAACGGTTAAAGAGGAGATGGAGAAAATCTTAGAACTAGACATCCCCTTGGACCCTTTATTGTTTCTGTTGGAAATATGGCCTGGACACTTGTTTACCTTGGATCAGTGTTTTATTCTTCACATTCTGTTGATGACTGCTAAAAAGACAATCACTATAAACTGGATGAAGCCTAATCCCCCCTCAGTTGACCAATGGTTACAAAAAGTCAAACATGTAACACAATGGAACATATGACTGCCCAGCTACAGCTGACACTGTCTGTGTGTCAAAGAAGATGGAGAACAGTTATTGATTACTTTAATTAGGACTTTTATGCTTTATTATTTGGATGTTCATCTCTATAGATCTTAGGAATATGTATGTCTAAATGTAGGCATGTATTGTTATGTGTCATGTGAATGGTAGGTCCACCTGTGCGTACCTGTGAGGATGATTGTGAGTGGCAATGTATGGCTGATGTGTGCATGATCCACCCCGTGTGGGACTGCTCAGCTACTTTCTTTCTGTGAGTCAGAAGGGGCCCAATCTCAAGGTGTAACTGTTTTTGTGTAAATTTATATATATTGCCTGTTATTTTGAGACTGTGGCAATAAAGTTCAAAACATAAATAAATCCAAATCCCTCTGGGTGTTTTGTTACTTACCGAAAAAGCCTTGAGAAAAGACATCTAGGATGGGGTTTCGAGCATGACGTCCATTTATGAAATCTACCATAGTTTCCTGGAGAGAAGAAGAAAATAAGTGCATCAATCTCACTGTAAGAGAATGCAAAAGTGTTGTTTACACTTGTTCAACACTGTTTTTGTTTAATTTGACCTGTGTGATATTATTTTACTCCAATGGCTGTACTATAGATGTTAATGTTATTGTTTGGGAGCTCTAATGATACAGTTTAATCCCTGTAATTATTCTTTTGTCCACATTTCAACAACAACAACAACAACAACAACAACAACAACAACAGCAGCTCATATCAAACTACATGTATCATTAGTAGAGATGGAATAGGTGACACGTTTCCATCAGCTCATGTAACACCAGACAGACCTGTTAAACTACATGCACAATGACACATGATCAGTTCTCAGGTACTTGATTCCATCATAACTCACGTGTGTGCGCATAAGTCTGGAGCTGTCTCTGATCCTTGGCATGGGATCCACACCTGTGAGGTAGACACACGTAGAAGTTCAGAGTTCTTTATATAACACACACATGTTAATTAAAGGAGGTTAATTCATGCTCACTGAAACACACAGTCCCAGCTCACTCACTAGCTTGAATGCTACCTAGCAAAACAGATGAAGTTCTGACTAAATGAAACTTATCTTCGCTGTCATGGATCCAGACTCACTAACGGGTGATTCTTACCGTGTACAGCGACTCTTCGTCGGGACATGCTGTCGGTTTAACTCTCTCCTTCTTTTCCCTTCTTTATTCCACCGTTGACCGTCTCTGTCTCGGTGTTTAGGGCTGATTTTACAGCATTAAAACTCCCACGTTCCTCTTTCCGTGTTTGGACTAAATACGTAGTGTGTCTTTTGCCCTGGTTTTAACGTTTCAGGCTTCCTCCCGCCCCCCCCAAACGCTCCACCAATCAGATGCGAGCGTTGGTTTATTTTGTTGTGGTGTTGCTCTGTGATTGGACGACGCGCCTGTCAATCATCAGAAGTAGGCGGGAACAGAAGGCAGTGTTTTTAATGTGAGTGAAGAGATTTGCAGTATCATGCTAATGCGACACTAAATATGTAATACATAAGATTTTTTAATTAGAAAAAATATATTTTATTCACTTTAAAACTGTTTTATAGAAGGATAAATATTTTAGAACTATTAAACTGAAAAAAATAAAGTTAAATAAAGGCTTTTTTCAAATATTGGGATATGTATTATTAGTTAAATCATAATGGTTATAGTTATATGTTATTTTATTCCATCTTTCTATTAATATTTTGACTTTCTTACACACTGTGTATCAGAGCATACTGTAATAACACTGTATTCCATGAAGTAAGATAAGATAAGATATTACTTTATTGATCCCCCGGGGGGAATTCAGTTGTTACAGCAACCCAGACATAAGTGCAATCAAGAAGAAGTTTCAATAAGTAAAATAAAATAAAATAAAATAGATAAGTAAAAATAAAATAGATAAATAAAGCTGGAATACAATTTAGACATATACAATGTTGCAATGGAATTTAGATTAAATAGCAGTATAATTTGGTTAATTATTTAGTAAAAAGCACCAATAAAGCGCATAATCACTTTATTTTGAGTATCTCTACTTTATGTAAGCATTGATTTTGGGGAAACTTACAACTTTTACTTCACTACAGTACATTTCTATCTATGTTCTTGTTATTAATTTCTTCTGCTGGACAGTCAGCTGATTAATTTTCCCTTTTCTTTCTGTGTTTTTGTGGTTCTGTGTGTTGTTTGTCCCAGTGGTGTTGCCGTATCTGTATGCCATCTCCATGGTTGAACATGGTGCAGCCATGGCCATATCTCAGGCCCATGTTTGAGGCTTTTGAATTTAAGATTTTTTTTTAAATTTTTATTTCAAAATTTGCTCTGATTACCAGCACCATAGAACACTGGCTCAAAAACAATAGTGTTAAATCAATGACAGTTGTTTAATTTAGCCAAACAATCTTTGTGACAGGATATTAATAAACTATTGTGCTTGATGCATTAGATTGATCCAGAATAACTATTTTATTTCTCACCTGGAATATAGTACTAGCTTTCAGTTGTTATGTACTTTTATATTAATTGTATATATATTTGATTTATTTATATTTTTCATGTATATTTATATTTGTACATTATTTATATTGTATTTGCATAGTAAACAGCACACCTAGAAAGTAAACATTGTTATTGTATTTGTCTCTTACAGAATATTGCTTGTGAAAATTATACAAAAGAAGAGTTCCCACTCCGTTTTATTTCTGAGACACAGTAAAGGACTTTATGTGTTTATGTACAGTTTGAGACAGAATTGTGGGACTGTTAACAATAAGCACTAAAATAAAACAAACAATAACAGTATCTGTTTTTAATTAACTTATGGAATAAAGTTTATTAATCAGATGTATTTTGTTTTAAAACATGAAGGAGTGAGATGTCTCTTTAATAAAGGATCTTTGTGTTCCTCAGTTCAAATCTAACTGTCTCGCGCTCCCGCTCTAGTTTCCGGGTTTTATTCCTAGCAACGCTCCTTGGATACGAGCTCACTGTGGCGGCCTGACAACAACAACAACATGGAGCCTCCAGAGGTAATCTGTTTGATTTTAGCCTCACTCTTTGTGTCAAAGCTAAGACAATCTTCTCTTTTGTATCACCCTGTCATGTAGTTTAACCTAAAGTAACATCCGGGACACCTGCACTAACTAACTAACATGCACCGCTGCAGCTGCTAGGCTAGCTTGTGATGCTAACAGCTTTGCTAGGTGGATGAGTTAGGAACAGACTGAACAGTTAACTGAACTCCTCTGACACGCTGAGTCACTGTCAGACAGTCTCTGTTGTGTTAGCTAACATTTGTAGTTTTTATGCAGATACAACTTTGTTAACGAATCCTTCACTAAGCTAACAGCTACCTGTTGCATGTCGCTTTGTTTTGATGTGTTTGAGATCAATAAGTTAAAATCTTTCTGGAGAAGGAAGCTACACACATTACAACCAGTGTGACACAGCTGATTAATATATGACTGATTACCCAGGAGCAGCAGTTCACTGATTGATTATGATGATTTAAAAGTTATAGAAAGTTTCTGAGATGACAAAAGGGGCCTAAAAATATAGAGTTAAATAGTTCAGGTTACTTTATTTGTACCTGTAGGTAAACTTGTTTTGCAGCCAGTGAGATGTTAGGTCAATACAGAGTTAGAGGACAGATGTCAGACAGAAGAAACTACTTAATGTGTAAAACATACAAAAATATCCTAAAACTAATCTAACAATACAAATGGTAAAATGAATAGACATGATAAAAGTGCTAAAGGTTCCATGTAAAAGGCATTTAAGAAAACAGTCAACCAATAAAAACTCTAAAATCATGTGAATAAATAAGAACATCTGAGCTCAAGTCTTAAAATTGGAGGTTGGTTCTGTGGGAGAAAATAAATGATGTGGCTTGTTCAGCTCAGTAACAGCAGCAGGAACAAAGCTTCTCTTATACCGCTGTGTCCTGCTCCACCTTGGTACTAAAAACTGTCGTCCAGCGTGAAGAAGCTTGGCTGTGTGGTCATTAAAAGAATCAATCAATCAATCAATCAATCAATCAATCAATCAAATCGCTTTCAACCCCCAAAAATATGCAGTTATTCTTCACCATAAAGTGTTAAACATATAGCAGATTAGATAAGATTAGCTGCAGGGAGGAGTCAGATAATTTCTGTTTATGTATCCTAAAATTTTTGACTGGCATTGCAGTTCCTAAAGCATGACTACCCCACCCCAAACTTATCTGTATACCCTTTAATCCACGAAGGAAAAATGTCCCAATAATCTCCTTTAACTGGTCCAGTAAAGAACACAAGCATCCCATTCCCAGGCTGACTCAGTCCATCAAAAGAAGTCATCAAACAAAGTGACTCCCTCTAACTGTTCGTTTGGTGATTGATCCACAGAGGCTGGAGGCTTCTTCTCTGGCTCCAGCAGGTGAAGATGTGAGCCAGTCAATCAGACTATCATCCATGCACCAACTGGAAGCTCAAAGTCAGAGCTTTGCCAGTCCGGACCAGAGGCAGCACAGGCTGGAGACAGACGGCTTGGAGCTTCGGCAGACATGGGGGCAAGCTTTGCAGCCAGGTAATAATCTGTGGTTTTGAGATGTGCTCTATGGTCTGTGTTTGAAGCATGATTCTGTCACTCAAATGTCTGTAATCTCATTTCAAGTTGGTTATAATTCACCACATTGTGTCTCATGAGATTGGGAAGTTAATGACACCTTTTCAAGGATCTTTACCTCAAGCATTTCATCCGTCCTCAGAATTTCAGGACAGTAACCTGTCTCCAGCTCTCCCCCTGCTGCCTGTAAACTCTGGAGGGGAACACAACTTCACTGAGTATTCTTTATTTCAACAAAGCGACCAAGAGTTCGCCCCTTTAAGGTAAAACACGTTCCTTCTGTGTGCAAAGTTTCAACGATATATTTCATGAAAGTTCAGAGCTTAATGTATTTGTTTGAATGTACTCTCTAGAGCGTACCCTGACATGTCCATGGCTTCAGAGAGGTTTCACTGTCCACCCCAGGACGTCACTACCCAGGCCTCTGAGTGTGGCTCTCTGTCCCAGCATCCTTTGGCTCAGGCAACCATCCTGTCAGAAGAAGGAGCAAGCAGCCGCTGCTCTCTTTCCCAGCACAGTTTGTCCCCGGCAGACAACAACAACACAGGAAAAGGAAGACTTCAAACTTCACTGATCCCCCCGGCTGATAGACCGGGAGGATCCTCCAGTGAAGACTCAAAGACCAGGAAGAAGGACTTTAAAATGCTCAAACGAGCAGCAGAGTCAGACGAGGATGAGACTTACTTTCTTCATAAAGACGTTCCTGCTCAGCACCTCCTGGACCTCCTTCAGAAAGACTTTGGGATGCCAAGCAGCAGCAGTAGTGCCTTTTCCTCTGCCTCTGAGACGTCAGTGAAGACCGCTGCTTCTTTAACAGAAGAGGCTAAAAGCTCTAAAGTTTGTAAACTAGACTTCGATCAGAGTACGGTGAGGAGAGAAGGTCCCACAGGTGAAGTCTCTCCTCCACAGCAGCAGACACAAAAACCTGACAGAGATTCCCACCAGGCCCAATCACGCACCCTGTCATCTGAGGTTTGTAACATCACAGCGGGGCGGCGCAGCACTCTGCCCGACGACAGCAGTGAGGTCTTACACAGAGAGCTGCTGAGTGAAACTGCGTCTAAGAACAGGCAGCACAAAACTCCCTCACCCCTGGGTCAGTTTCTCACACCGTACCCCAAAGAGAGGCACGAAGCCAAGCCAGCTGTGACAAAAACTAATACAGGAGGGGTGCCATGGACAGGGCCGTTTTCAGCTGGTGTGGAACGGGGGCACAGAGAGCAAGATCTCTGGTCCTCAGGGAACCAGACAGGGATTGATGGGTCCTACTTGGGCTTCCTTCCACAGTCTCAGTCAACTCCAGGCACCTTTAAGGCCCCACCTAAGTCCAATGTCAAGGCGAAATTTGGACAACTGTCTGATATAGAGTCCAGTCAGAACTCACGCCAGTCAAGCGCAGGGATCTTCTCACATCCAGCTGCTCCGATGGCTGACGCCCAAAGCTCAGAGGTTGAAGAGGCGACCTCTGCAAAAGTCCAGTCCCTCCCAAGTCTCAACTTCATGGAGAAAGTGGACGCCTGGAGGGCAAACCAGAGCTCAGGAAAGACATCTCTGTTTGACACTCTAGCACTGCAGGGGTTTTCTGGAGTCTCCCCTAAGAAGAAAGCTTACGATGCCGTATCCGACACCCTGAACCGCATCCTGACTGAGCAGGCGAGGAGTCTACAGCAGCCTCCTGTTTCCACTGCTGACAATCAGAACCCTCCACAGAGCTCCTCCACGACTCCCTCTGCCTCCTCGTCTTCAAAACGAGGGGAGGCGGTGGGCAGCGCTCCCAGCGATAAAGACAACACCGGGTCCACAATGAGACCCCCTGCCTCACCTTACGGCAGGTCGCAGTCCCACTCCTCCATCAGCACCGTCGTCACGTCAACGAAGAAAGACCAGCAGACAGAAACAGAGGGCGGTCTGCTTCAACGTGACGGCCTGAACCAGCAGAGCGCCGCAGCTCAACCCTCGCCGTTCATGAGCCTCGGGCAGTTCAGTGACGTCTCGCTGGATCAGGATTCAACTCTGTCAAGTTCCCCAGATAGTTACTGTGAAGTTAAAGTGGGAACATCTGTCGGAGCTTCTTCTGTTGTCAGTTTAGAGGTTGATAACTACGCGCCGTATTGGACTTCAAAACTATCAACGCCTCCTCCTCAACCCAGGCACCGAGAGCTCAACATCGAAGAGAGAATCCCGGTATCACAAACACAAACACACGATTACAAGTTTGATTCAGTCAGCGTGCAAAATATTGTTAGTTGCAGGACGTGTTCACTCTGCTCATCTCTCTGTCCTCTCTTTGTTTCTCCTGTAGTTGTATCTCCATAACCTCGGCATCGACCAGTCTCCCTCAACCATCCTAACTCCATTTGCACCCAAGGGGCCAATCAGAGAGCCGGAATTCTCCCCCACTGATCTCTGCACAATTAAAGGATCTATAGGAACCCCGACCAAGAGCACCCAGCCCTCTGAAGGTACGTTAAACCATGAGGAAATAAGAACAATGTTTGAGGAGTAGAAATATCACAGGGTTACAAAACGCTGTCTGAACCTCTCGACCAGCATAAAGCAGAGGATGGAGATACAGCACAGTAATGTTTCTGTTCTCTGTGGTTTCAGGCGGCAGTCCCCACAAAAGAGAGTTCTCCAGGTGCAGCGTTCTCTCAGTGGATTCAAGTGTCTCCGTACCGTTCAGCCTGGACAGTCTCGGTCCGGCTGTTTCGATCCCAGAGCAGCTGAGGAGAACTTCTCCTTCATCGGATACAGAAGCTTCGCAGAGTGAACGAAGACTGGCAGCTTCCTCCCCCTCGCCGCCTGGCGAAGACTCGTATCCCTCCACCGTGAGGCAGCAGCAGCAGCAGAGGGACAGCAGCCTGACCAGCAGCCAGAACACCATCCAGCCAGGAGACAGGTTCGAGTCATCTTTCCAAACCAGCAGAAGTCTGGAGCAGAGTGCAGCCGATTCTTTCGTGAGCTCTAACGCCCTCCTAGAGATCCGTAAGCTCCTCTCTCAGGCGCAGACTGTAGTGTCTGCAGGGTCCTCCGTGGCGTCCTCAGTCTCCCCTGCGGCGCCCCGTCTGCTCTCTGATAACGACATCTTTCTGTCACTGAGGAAGACATCCAGCAGACCTCAGGAGTCCTCACTCTCCTCCTCCTCTGATCCTACCACTCGATCCCCTCTACTGTGGGCCAGGTCCTCCTCCGACTCCATGCTGACCTCAGACAGAGTGAGAGAAAGCTCCATTGGTCGAGAGAGTATGACATCATCAGGGCAGCTCAATTATCTTGCCACACAAGCTCCAGCAGCGGCGGCTCACAGAAGGCCGCCAGATAACATTGTGAGTCCAGACGCAGGGCTGTCCTTTGTTCGGCGAGCAGAGCCTGAGGGCTGCAGTGCTGCTCCTCCTGATAACACCGCCCAACCCAAACCAGCAGCCATCAATCCTGCACCGGCTCAGAGTCCAACTCGGCTCGCCTCCCCTCCTCCGGACACTTCAGGAGTCACAGAGGAGGAAACACAGACGACCCCTCAGAGTCCCGTGCAAAGCAGCTTCTCCTCG
Source organism: Notolabrus celidotus (assembly GCF_009762535.1). Classification (NCBI taxonomy): domain Eukaryota; kingdom Metazoa; phylum Chordata; class Actinopteri; order Labriformes; family Labridae; genus Notolabrus; species Notolabrus celidotus. Next base: position 26,542,422 of record NC_048293.1, read on the forward strand.
TCCATCCCCGAGGATCAGGGCGGGATGAGCGACGGGAGCAGCGAGAGCTCGCTGGCCGTCAGAGTGGCCAAGTTACTGCAGAATGAGTCTCCATCGACCATGGTGTCCAGTGCAGCCAGTACGACCGACCAGGAGGAGAGCAAAGCCAGAGGTGAGAGGATGCAGGTTTTATCTTCTAATCTGGGGTTCACATCCAGCCTTCTTCTTTAGAATGTGTAAGACAGGACTCGAGGACAGCGAAGGAGGTGAAACCAGAACTTTAAGTGGAAAAATTAAGTATTAATACTTATTTTTATTCACTTGTCTGCTTGTGTATCATGCAGACAGTATTCTACAGTTAAAGAAAAGAGGCTACCAGAGGAAAATGCTGATTTTCACATCATACATCATTGTGTCACAAACAAAGAACCTTGGTATCTCTGCTCTCCATGCTCCTATCCAATCATCCATCAGGCTATAAAAGCTTCATACAGGAGCTTTATTTACAGGAGCTTACTCTCTGGAGAAACCAGACAAGTGAGGGTCACATGTGCAACATGGATGATGCTTTTCAGGTGTTAGATTGTAAACAATGAGTAACCAAAGGTAAGCAAAGTCCTGGCCCAGGTATCTGCAGAATCCAGATATAAGCCGACACTCAAGAGGCCAAGCTGTCTTTAAAAACAGGTTATCTGTTCCAAGATTGATCCTGTACTGACGATTATCTTCTTCATAGAAATATGTGCTTCCTTTGTTGCAGAGTGGATCAAGCTGAAGGTGTCGGGGCAGCAGTGTGAGCCTCTGGTGTTGGACCAAGAGGACAGAAGACGGATCGAAGAGATCAAGAGAGAGCTTCTGTTAAAGATCCCAATAAAGGTAAACCACTGATGAGTCGTCCATCATGCCTCACATATCAGTCAGAAACAAATAAAAGAGCTTGTAAATTATTCTTTTTCACACCTTTAAATGATGTTTATATATAAATGTGTTTCTGGTTGTCATCCTCTGTCGGCCTCTGGACAGATCAGGTCTCACTCTGGAGGTAAACAGTGTGTTGCAGACTTGGTGTGCCAACATGTGCATGCCTGACTTTTGGAACATTCAGCTGTTCTTTTTGGTTTTGCAGTGAAACAATTAAACCACTTAAAGCTGACCTCTCTTCTTTTGTTTCCTCTCTCAGAGCCACGGGAGCACAGACACAGAGAGCAGTGCAGCCTCCAGTGTTAGAGCAACAAGAGGAGGACAAGAAGAGAAACTCCCCTCCCTCTGTGATGCTGACAAACAGCCGTCTCAGCCGCAGCAGGTCCTCATCACAGATCTCTCTGAGTCCAGCACTCAGAACCCTCCTCCCTCCAGTCTGGAGGCTCAGGTACGAGAGATCGCTGCCAGAGAAGGGGTGACCCTCCCGAGGACGAACACTCTGGCTCTCACATCCATCACGATTGCGACTCGTAGGCGCTCTACCTCCCCCTCTCCCTCCACGTCACCCGCTCCTCCTCTCAGTCCAGTACCAGGACTGCTTCACCTGGCGGAGCTCTCCACAGAAGCAGAACAACCTGAAGAAGACATCCTGATTCCTCAGACAGCACTGGGCAGTAAGAAGAGACAGGACACTGTCGGAGGGCAGCTGGAAGAAGCTCCTCTGACCTCTCACGCCTCAGGAGGAGAAGATGAGACGCAGACCGTCAGACGAGAGGAGGAGTCACCCGTCCAGGATCGCTCTGTGTCTGCAGTTAGTCCTGAAGGTGAACAGGTTACAGCTTCATCCACCTCTGAGCCTCCAGCCAGGACGGGCCACGTGTCACATGTCCATCTCACTCTGTCCCCTAAATCTGATACCAGCCCGAGCCCTGCTCTCCCCCCTGCTCACCCTGATACAGGACCAGAGCTACAGAGTAAAGACTTTGTGCCCCTCAGACACTCGTCTTCCTCTGCTGCTTCCAGCAGTCTGGATGAAGGGGTCGGTTTGTCCAGTCCACCAGACTGGAACGAAAGAGTTGACACCTCCACGCTCTTCAAACCCGCCGCACCTCAGGGGAAGAAGTTCTCACAACCCTCGATGCTATTCCACAGAGCTGTGGCGTCACAGAGACCCTCAACCACGGAGACACCCGGTAGGTTTCTAGGATCTGTAAGAAAACCCAAACCTTTCCCTGTGCTGATTCTTACACTATAAATGAGGGCGGAGCTTGAGCAGAGAATAATCTGAAGTTTGTCTGATGATTTAAAAACTGCAGAAACAGATTGTGTGATAGAAAAATAATCTGCTTCATGTTTTGATGATTTATTCTGAGCCAGATTGGATCATAAGGTGCTCTAATTAAAATCTCATTATGTTTCTCTCCCCTCTCCGTTCCAGCCGTTCCTGTTCTGTTGCCTTATAAACCTCACGGCAGCGAGGAGCTCTTCTACGTCCCTCAAACTAAAGCTGACGTCTCCTCCACCGACCGCTCTGACACCACCATGGAGAGCTCCCACACAGGTACGTTTCATCATCAGAATAATAATAGATGATAAGACTTATACAGGGCTTTATTAGCTACTCAAAGATGCTCTATATGAAGTCAAAATAAATAAATAAATAAAATAAGAAAATAAAAAGATAAGGCTTTAAAATAAATAATAATAATTATAATAACTGATATGACTTTTCCAGGGCTTTTCCAGGTACTCAAAGATGCTTTACCTGAAGTAAAAATAATTGAATAAATAAACAAAATATAATAAAGATATAAAATTAACAAATAAACTCAATAAAATAAAGATATAGAGAATAAATCAAAGAAATAAATCAAATTCAATTAAATAAATATATTAAAAATAAAACAAAGAAATAAACTGAATAAAATAAAAATTTAAAAAATAAAGAAATGAAATAAATAAACACAAAGTAATTAATCAATTAATTAAAATAAGAAAAGAAAGTATAAAATACAGGAAGATTTATTCAAAATACATTAAATATGAGCATCTTAGATCATTTCCAGAAAGGTTGAACTCAGGTTTCCTCTCCTTCACAGTTTGTAGTCCTGCTGTTTAAAGCAGCTTCTTCATGGGACATTGAAATCAGATTGTAAGAACCAGGATGTAAACTGGAACTAGTCTGTTTGGTGGAGGCACACAGTCAGGAGGAAGTAAGACTAGTTTTTAAGAGGACTTTAGAGGACAGTGTCAGGATGATATCTCTGGTAATATCACAATGGATGGTGCTTCTTATTGTCTTTAATAGTTCCTGTTAAACTGTCCAGTTTTCGCCTAAAACAAACTGAAATAAAGTTAAAATAAAGAATGAATCATGTTAATATCAGACAGTTTGTTAAATTGAACTGTCAGTAGGATCTGGAGGCTCTGCTCTCTCGTCCCCTGTGCCTGTTTGAGCAGCAGCTGCTCTATTGTAACATACACCAGGCAGAGCATTAATTATTCATGTTCGGGGGCTGAGTGAGACAAAGGCAGCGCTGGGGCCCGGCACAGAGACGGAGGGAGAGGGGACCTGAAGACATCTGAACACACTCCTCTGATCAGCGCTGTTTAAAAAGAAGAGAGGATGTTTTTAAGACCTCAGGATGAGTTCAGGTGTTTCCTGATTCACTAAGAAGAGTGTTTGTATTCTGATCAGGTTCAGATGACGCCGTGCCGCCGCGCTTCAGCAGTGAAGTCCTCGGGCACAAAGACCCGGGGCTGGACCGAGGAGTCACCATCAGACACTCAGAGGGGATCTACAGCAAGAGGTTAAAGACAACCGCCTTCAAAATGCAGGAGCCGGGACCCCGAGGTGAGCTGCAGCATCACACACACACACACACACACACACACACTCACTGTGGAGACCTCCTACAAACATCCACAGATCCAGGGTTTTATTCTTCATGCATGTTTGTTTACACTTCTTTATTTTTGTTGATGAGACTTTAAACATGTTTGTATAAACCCTGTCCTGACCCGCCCCCCCCCTCTCTCTCTCAGGTCCCTCACTGTCCGCAGATAAAACCTCTCAAACAAACCTGACTCCAGATCCAAAGCCATCCTCTCAGGTCTCAGTCGCCTTCACCAGAGTGCCTTTATCCAGAAACCAACACACCTCCAGGAGAGACCAGGGGACCAGTCCTGTGCCGTTCCTCAGCTCGGATCACCCGTGGCTGACCCGGGAGGGCTTTCAGCCCGTCCATGTGGATCCAGAGTACAGCAGGGTGAGCCGACGTAGGGGCCAAAACCTGCAGGATCAGGAGACAAGGGACTCAGCTCAGCCCAGCACTCTGGACCAGCTGTGGCAGAGGTTCAGTGAACGCTGGAGTCAAGAGGAGACCAGACCGACCGGGGACAGAGAGACGTCACTCTTAGAGCGCCTGGAGCGACTCTCTCGTATTATTCACAGCACGAGAAGGAGCGACGTCTCAGAGGAGAATTACTCCACAGAAGAGAGGAGAGGAAGAACAGGAGAGGATGCTACAGGAAGAGAGAGAAGGAGGGATGTCAGAGGAGGAAGGAAGGTCGAAGAGGAAGCTCCAGTCCTGAGTTCTCAGCCTGCAGACGAGGACAGACGTCACTCCTTCGCCTCCAGCTTCTCTCTGAGTCCTCACCTCTGCCCCGCCGACAGAGACGAGTCAGAGACCGTGTCCACCATGTCCACGGCCGGCTCCATGTCCACCGTCGACACGGCGCGGCTGATCCGAGCGTTCGGTGCTCACAGAGTCCGGCACCTGAAGACCAGCTCAGGTCTCGGGAAACTGTACGGAACGATCAACAGACAGAAAGAAGGGAGGGAGCAGAGGAGAGGAAGAGACCAGGATACACATCACGTCATCACGGCGTCAGAGAACAACCTCACGGATGAATCCACGGTGAGAGTTTGAGCTCAGACTGACTCACTTATATTAAACTTGTGATCCTGGGTGTTGAACAGATCTTAATCTCTGATCTGATTGGGTCTCTCTTCAGGTTACGGCTGACTCAGCTTCATCAAGCAGCACTTACACCCTCCAGTCACACCACGGCCCGTCACGGACTCTGGAGGCAAAGAAGGCTGTGAGACTCCTCAACAAGAGCGTCCAGGCGGGTCGGTGCAGGAGATGTTTGATTGTTTGAGACAATAAAAGATATTTCAACAACTTACAGATCTTTAAATTTGACAGATTGATAAAAAGAAACGGTGAAGTTAAAGAATCTTCACTCTGATGTTTTCGTTCCTCTCAGGCGACCTGGAGCTCGTCAGTAACGCCACTCGTCGACACACCAGAGACGTTGGAACCACATTCCCCTCACCAAGTGAAGCCAGGACATCCAAGCACATCTCATCTTCATCTTCCAGCTTAGAGGGAGGAAGAGGAGGGAAGAGAAGCTCCTCTAAGACTGGAGGGTTACAGAAACAGAGGAAGAGCAAGAAGAGCCCCTCAAAGAGTTACCCTCAGGGTCAGTCAGACTGAAGAGAGGTCCAACGTGTTTATTTACCTCATTCATTACGTACTAACGTCCCTCTTCCTCCTCTTCCTCCTCCTCTTCTTCTTCAGGTGTCTCATGGTTCATCTCTGCGGACGAGCTGAAGTCAGAGGCGAGGAAGGAGAACCAGCCTGAGGAAGAGGAGTCCACATGGAGGCAAAGCACCGCCTGGTTTGAGCCGTACAGCAGAACCAAACCCTGGAGGGAGCCGCTCCGACAGAGACAGGTCCATGAAGACAGGGACCAGCAGACCAGGTTTATACATCATGCTGATCCGGACCAAGACCCGAGCACTAAAGCTGTGTCCTCTGGTCTGGCTCAGATCTCCCTCCAGGTGGGTTGAACTCTGATTCAGATCCAGAATAAAGTGATGAGTGTCTGATCTTTGATTATACGTCAGAGCTCTTATGGTGGAAATGTTTCTCTCTGATCCTGCAGGAGGCTCTGGAGATGCGTCGCCCGGACTTCATCTCTCAGTGCAGACAGAGAGTGACGCGTCTGGCTCTGCAGGCGGAGGAGAGGAAGCTTCAGACCGACTTCAGCAGAGAGAGAGAAGAACTCTTCAGCCGGCCTGGAGGAGCAGGGAGGCTGCAGAGGCCTGCAGGTACTCAACAACCAACCTCTAATCTGCAGGAGTCAGAATAACATGTGTCTCTATTTTTGTTGAACACAACCTTAACTCTCTCTCTCTCTCTCTGTGTGAAGGCACCGCTCTGCTCAGGAGGGCCGTTCCCAGGAAGGAGATGATACAAAGATCCAAACAGTAAGATCTGTTTTTTAAAGCTGAGTCTGATTCAGGCCTGTCATCTTCTAACCACATCAGATCTGCAGTATCATGACCGAGCACTTCTCTCTCTCAGGATTTACGAGAGTCTCCCGGAGGTGCAGAGGAGGAGAGAGGAGGAGAGGAGGAAAGCAGAGTATCGATCGTACAGACTGAACGCTCAGCTCTACAACAAGGTTCGACACAAACAGTCTACAGAAACAGTCTGATGATCTTTATTTAAACTTGTTCTGATGTTTTTTAAACCTCAGTCCTGATTATTTCAAACATATTTGAGGGTCTGAGACGTAAAGGTAGAAAAAGCATCAGAGCAGGCTTTGAGAGTAAACTGTGAGATACACCGTCTGTGCATCTCTCTTAAAGAGAAGTCTGCAACAAGTTAGACTTACAAAGGACTTCCAGCAGATCCGTGTCCGGTCCGTCTCTGATCAGATCCGGTGCTGTGACGGATCAGAGACGGACTGAACACGGATCTGTTGGAATTTGGTCGCCTCTGATCCAAATTTAAAGACCTCACTCTCTTTGTTTTTAATCATGGTGTCACCAACCTTTAAAACAATCTGAGCCTCTCTGATGTGAAATTAGGCGTCAAAGATAACATTTCATGAGCTTCTGGCTTCAACAATCCTTGAGAACTTTATTCCTACCTTCTCATTCAGACCCTTAAATGATGTAAGAAAGAGATCCCAGGTTTAAAATCACCAGAACCTTCCTCTCCTGGAGTCTCTCTCCTGATTCTGTTTCCTTCTTTCCTTCAGAGAATCACGGGACGCGTCCTCGGGAGACGGACGGCGTGGCAGTGATCGAACAGATCAGTGAAACCTTTAATTCTAAATTAAATCCGAGCTGTGAAAACATTTTATACCTTTAATGAATTTTAGAACTAACCTACCTTTCTTAAACTCTTCAGTGATAATGTGACAAAGTAGAACTCCACTCGTTCCTTTTTCTACTCACAGATCGATGTCATGTTTTTAAAAGTTCAGAGTTTTTTACTGTGAAAATAAAGATTCAGAGCGGTGAAATGAGACGAACACACGCTGGCTTAAATGTCTTTATTGATCAGTTATGGTTTGTGCGAGAGCAGGAAGCCACACGAGGAAAGAGTTAAGACAAGACAAGCTGCAGAGTCAGTCCTTCAACATAAATATCAATAAATAAACATCTACCAATTTATGCCCGTTCTTTAAATTAAACATTAAATAAACTTCAAGTTATGACAGAGAGTGCAAACATAAATATTCTAATCATGAAGAGCTAATCTGTGATTAATGTCAGAGTTAAAATGAGCTGATGGCAAACAGAACAAAGAGTCTTTGGCAAAGATGTTGAACTTGAAACGAGGTGAACTCAAAATAAGGCCGGTGATGATCGCTCTTTACCACCAAGGCTCTCTGCAGGTTTAAGGCTCAGACGACGACGACGACGACGACAGCAAAGGTTAATACAGTCAGCTGTTTACAACGTGTGTGTTATTTATACCAGGCAGGTAAAGTGAGAATAACTTAATCATTAAATACTCTTCATCTTCACGAGTCAGCTGTGAAATAATGTTTCAACGTTAAAGTGTGAAGCCTTCGTGTTTCTACAGAGACTCAATCAAACAGCAGAGAGGAGCAGAGACACTGAACTCACCACGCCTCGGTCAGACTGAGAGGAGCAACACTTCTGTTTTTAAATTGTCAACAAAGGAGAATCTTTCTACTTTCGTGAAGACTCAATGATTTAAATGTGTAGCTGCAGGGGAAGAGATCTCTGCATGAAGAGTGACGCTTTATCTCTGCATGTAATTATTAAAGCTGCTGTTGGTAGTCCTGGATTAAACATCAGTTCAGGGAGAGATTTTGAATGTTAACACTACACACACCAGATTTCCCTCTCACTACATCCCCTCTCTGCTCCTGTAAGCCCCGCCCACAAACAGATCACAGTGCACGCTCAATCAGGAGAGTGGCTCTGATTGGTCAGAGCTGACAGGAGCGATTGGGATTTATAGATTGCTGGATACAGAGGAAAACACAGAGATCTCACCATAATCCCAAAATACCTCATTCATTGATGGCTGTTGATGAGTGTTGTGACTTTTTTGCCAAACGCAGCACAAAACAAGTACTGTTTTTTTTTTTTACTCTAATCCTACCAACTGCAGCTTTAATGTTGAAAAAAGCGTCAGGAAAAAAGTTTCAATTAAACCGGGAATATTCTGGAAACAAACTCTCGTCTGTATTGTGTTTGAGTTTAGAAGAAATAGTCCAGATTAAGAATTAAAGTAGGATATCACCTCAACAGACTTGGTGCCGAATAGAGGCGGATTCATGCTCCACGTCCCTCCCTGCTCTCGTATGTAGCACTCTTTCACTTTCCCTCTCCGACTACACGACTAATCCTGTTATCATATCCACACTAAAGATTTGGACACAAATCCGACGACATTTTGGGTGGCTTCTCCTTCCACGGTCAACTCCCCTATGTGGCAACCACTTATTCATACCAGCAAAGACTGACCCTCGATTTGCTGCTTTGGAGAAGAGAGGCCTCTGTTGTTTGGGTGATTTGTACAAAGATGGTCTGTTTGCTAGCTTTGAACAGTTGAGCTCAACTTATAATTTGAATAGTGCAGATTTCTTTCAATACTTCCAACTTAGGGACTTTGCAAGGACCCATACGTTAGCCTTCCCCCGTATTCCACCTCCCTGTGGGATAGACAATGCCCTTAAAGTTAAATCCCTCCCTAAGGGACATGTCTCTTTTTTCTACGACCTCCTGACTCCCTCTGATGAATCCATTCTAACCAAAATTAAAAGTAGTTGGGAATCAGAACTGCAAATTACTATAACTAATGCATTTTGGGAGAAGGCTCTGAAAGTAATTAACAAATCAAGTTGTGCTAGGCTATCCCTTATTCAATTTAAAGTATTTCATAGGCTTCATTATAGCAAAGACAAACTCTCCAAGTTCTATCCAGATAAGACAGAAGAGGAGTGCAGTAGGTGCTCCCAAACCCCTTGCAACCTTACCCACATGTTTTGGACATGTCCCGAACTATGCGAGTATTGGAAATCCTTCTTTTTGGCAATTTCTGACATCCTGGACCTAAAGCTTCAGCCATCTCCTCATATAGCCATCTTTGGCAGAGCCCCGCTTGATTTAGCTACTACAAAAACGCAAAACAATGTGATAGCATTTGTGTCCCTGGTTGCCCGGAAAAGAATCCTTTTGCTTTGGAAGTCTTCTCAACCACCTTTATTCAGAGTTTGGCTAAACAATGTTTTAAGTCTGCTAAAAATGGAAAAGATAAAATTCACCATCAGGGGCTCATCGGATAAATTTTATACCCACTGGAGGCCTTTACTTGATTATGTAGACCGCCTCCCTCCGACATCCCTAAAAGAAGACAGATTGGCCTCTTTAAGTTAAAATTCTGAGATAAAAATGAAAGAAGGGTTTTAAATTACAACTTTCAGATTAAAAAGAGATCCTGTTAGTCGTTCAAATCCACCAGCGACCCTCTGAGTTTAAAACATCATTAATAACCGGGGGTTAAAGCCGCCTCTGGTCGTGGTGAGTGGAGCGTCTCTGCTGAATCTCTGGTTGATTTAAAGTAACTCTTCTTCATGACGTCAGCAAAGAGAGAAAGAAACGTGCAAATCAAACGAATGTGCAGGACGACTTCGTCTCGTCTCGTTCAGGACTTTTTAAAATGTGCAAAACTTTGATCAAACCACAGTAACCCGTCTCACACACACACACACACACACACTCACACACACACACACTCACACTCTAATCTGTTCTCTTTAAATCCCTACAGATCTGTGTTTTTCCCTTAAGACCGTTGAGTTATAAAAATGTCACACACAGCAGGAACACCTGATGACACCATGACCGCGGTCCTGGACCTGTGCGGCGTTAACAGTGAAACAAACACAGAGAGCAACATCCAGCTGTGGCTGAATATAAAACCACTACAGAGTCCACAGCAGAGCCAAAGACCAGGATCAGGTCTGTGAGGTTAAAGGAGACGCAGTGAATCTGTGTCGCATGCAGAAGAGCTGTGAGGGATATCTCTCCTCCTCTAACTCGTCATCAAATACCTCCACGGGTTTGGCCCTGAAGTGGAAACCTCACTGCTAAGCTGATGATGATGATGATGATGATGATGAAGGTGGGGTGGTGGGTGGGGTTGTAGTGTTTGGTGGTGTCGGTGCAGCAGGCAGGAGGAGGGGCACAGCTCAGGTTAGGTCTTCAGGAGACTGTGGACTCTGTGCAGCTGAGTCTGCGACAGGACGAGACGGTGGACCTGCTCCTGACCGCGGGGACACGGGACCATGACCCGACCGATCATCACCGTGTCGCCCTGCTTCTCCTCCTTCGCCTGAGGAGGATAAAAAGGTTGATATTTACCTCCCTCCAACTTTCTAAATAAAACACAGAATCATCTTCAGGAGGTTTGAAGGATATTTGAAGTGTTTGTAAGTTTAGAGACTTTTAAAAGCTTGGATCCTGAGAGAGGGTTTTCAGGTTTTATTACGTCTGTTCTGTATTTTTCATCCTGTCGGCGTCTCTTTTCTAAAAACTAATAAAGTTCAGATTTTTTATTTCTAAGTATCTTCAGTTCACAAATCCCTGTCCCGTTAAAGTTACTAACCATAGACCTCCTGCAGTCCCTCAGCTCCCTTGTCTCGTAGGTTCCTCTGGATCTCTCCTTTCATTCATTCCTTTCTTTCATTCCTTCTTTCTTTCTTTCCTTCTTTTCTGTTCTTTTCTTTCTCTTTCATTCCTTTCCCTCTCTTTTCTCAGACCTTTCTGGAGTCCCTGAGCTCCCTTGTCTCGTAGGTTCCTCTGGATCTCTCCTTTTTTTTTCTTTCCTTTCTTTCTTCACTTCTCTCTTTTCTTCCTTTCTGCTTTCTTTCTTTCATTTCTTTGTTTTTTTCTCTTTCCTTCCTCCTTTCTTTTCTTCTTTCTTTCTTTCTACTGTCTTTCTTTCCTTCTTTTCTTTTCTGTTCTTTTCTTTTTTCATTCCTTTCTTTCTTTCTTTCTTTCTTTCTACTGTCTTTCTTTCCTTCTTTTCTTTTCTGTTCTTTTCTCTCTTTCATTCCTTTCTTTCTTCACGTCTCTCTTTTCTTCTTCCTTCCTTTCTACTTTCTTTCATTCCTTTGTTTTTTCTCTTTCTTTCCTTCCTCCTTTCTTTCTTTTATTCCTTTCATTCGTTCTTTCTTTCTTTCCTTCTTTTCTTTCATTCCTTTCCCCTTCTTTTCTCTTTTCTTAGACCTTTCTGGAGTCCCTGAGCTCCCTTGTCTCGTAGGTTCCTCTGTCTCCCCACTATCATCTCTCTCTCTCTTCATCTCCCTCTATCCCTCTCTCCAACACGGTCTCAGCAGATGTGTGTCTAACATGAGTCTGGTCCTGCTGGAGGTTTCTGCCTGTTAAAGGAAGTTTGTCCTTGCCACTGTAACTTGCTAAATGCTGCAAAGTGCTCTGCTCATGGTGGATTAAGATGAGATCAGACTGAGTCCTGTCTGTAAGGTGGGACTGGATCTGATCCGGTCTTGATGTTGGGTCTTTGTTAAGGTTAAAAAGGGATGAATGTCGTCTGATTGGACGTTCTCACCTTGACAAATGAAGCCGATGGAAACGTTGCGAAATCAGACGGCACTCGAGCTCCAGGCTGGTGGTTGACGACGTGCTCTGCTACTTCATCCTGACGGAGACGACGGAGGAGAGAGGAGAGAGGAAGACGTTACTGGATGATCCTGTAAAATGAGTTCTGTAGACTTCTAGCTCCTCCATGTGTCATAAAGATGTGTGTTGGTGTGTGTGTACCTTCAGTCTGCCCAGAGTGTCACTGAGGGACTGTAATCTGGCCGTCTGCTCCAGGAGCTGAGCACCAGGTGTCACTGCAGGATGAACAGAGAGAGGTAGAAACATGAAGCTCAAACAAAGACTGAGAGACATGTGTCGTGTTCTGCTCTGTAACGTACCTGGAGACTTGCCGGTGATGTCCACCACCTTGACGTTGGCGCTCATCTGCAGCAGCGTCTCCAGCAGCTGGTCGGTCTTGCGGTAGAGGGCGCTGGAGAGCACTTCAGGGCGGCCGTCTTTGGAGGGCAGTTTGGTGACGTGAAGAGGAGGCAGAGCGGCGAGCTGAGCGCGCATCCTCTCCGCCTGAGAGGAGGAAAAACATTCTTACTGTTTCTGTAAAACAGGACAGAACAAGCGTGACACAGACGGACGGACTGTGAGTGTGAGCGAACCTTCAGTCTGTTGTTCTCGTTCTTCAGGTGTTTGATGCAGAGTCTCTGAGCTTCGATCTGCTGAGTCAGGAGAGGAGAGTCGATCACCTGGAGGCCGGAGCCTGAACCGACACCAGAGATCATGTTCGCTGAGGGAGAGAGAGACAGAGAGAGAGAGGACGATAAATATAAACACCTTTAATCACACATGCATCACTCCACACCTTTAACATGCTCTCTATTCTCAGTTTGAATGAATGCATCTTCAACATCCATCATGCACATCCTTCATTCCTTTACTTTGCTGCAAGAAGATCTGACTTTACTTTAAGAGAGGTGAATTCTTCACGTTAAAGGTCTTAAACATGCGAGCAGACACCCTGAGTGAAACATGCATGTCATGTTTATCTCCTCTCAAATCATGCACCATGATAACTTCCTGGTTTTAAAGGTTCAGCATGCCGAGCAGCAACACGAGCGGACAGATACCTTTCTGTTCCTCTGCAGGAGTGACGGATTAAACAGAGAGGGTGATAACAGAGTGAGGAACAGGAGGAATAAGAGAAGTAAAGATGATTCTGATTCTGCAGCTCTGTCATGTTTGTCTGTCGCTCACCTCCTGATATCCCCGTGACGATGGAGGCGATCCCCGACTGTCCGGGTCCTCTCAAACCGTCGATGGTCATCTTAGACGAGCTGTTGATCCTCTGCTTCAGCTCTGCCTTCTCCGACTCCAGCTGGTCGATGTCGGCCTGCAGAGCGTCCATCGTCTCCTCGAACTCCCTGCAGAGAGGAGGACAACAACACACAGCTGTAAGACACCTGACACTGGAGTTAAAGTCTGAACCTCATTCAGCAGCCGGACGTCGCTCTTACTTCTCTTTCTTCTTCAGGAGCGTCTGCGCCTCGTCCAGACGGGTCTGAATCTTTTCCACACGCTCGTCTGCGTCTTTGGACGAGCTGTCAAGCTTCTTCTCCAGCAGGCTGAGACGGACGTTCGCCTCGCTCAGCTCCTCTCCCTGAAAACAAACACAGGACTCATGAAATCAAAAGGTTTAGATTCTCCCTCTAATCCTTGCTGTGTCCTGGGTTCAATTATTTCTTCCTTTTTTAATCTGTGCCTCAGAAGAAGGGACGTCGTCTGTGCCTCCAAATTTCTCCTTCAAACCTCTGTCCTTCCTCTTGATTCAGACTCTGCTGTTGGAGCATGCAGGAGTGTTTACTCACCTTGATCTTGAGAGACTTCTTCAGCTCCTTGATGACCGTCTCTCTGTCCTCCAGCTTCATGCCGAGTCCTTCAGCGTCTGTGATCTCGGCACGCAGAGTCGCAGATCGAACATCCACAGGAGGAGGGTTCTGGAGAGAAAACAATGTCGGTCAATAAAACAAAGAAAGGGTCGCACATTCAGGAGAGAAGCTACGTCACGGTGACCACAGAAGGTGTCCACGTTGGTTCACCTTGCTCAGAGGCTTCTCAGAGTCGTACTCTCCCTCCTGCATGGCGGTGGCCATCTTGTTCATGGTTGCGATGACGATGCCGCAGGACTGACGCAGATACTCGTACGGGTTCGCTCCCTGGGATCCATAAATCTAAGAGCGGAGTCAAACGAAGCTTCGTTCAAACATCATTTCTACTTCAGGAAAAAGTTTATGCTCAGATTTTAGGAGTTTCATCCAACTCCCGCCTCTTAAGTTACAGCGTTTCATGCATGCATACCTGCTCTCCAGCCTTGAACGCCACATCCTCCAGTTTGACGGCTGACAGACCCTCCTGCTCCCCGAGAGGCGACATCATCTGAGCTCCTGCTGCTGCCACCTCCTGCAGCACCGCCACCACCCAGGTCAGGTGTTTCCTGCAGTCTGAGAGCGTGTCGGACACCTGAGGGAGCAAAGTAGACGTGACATAGAGTGGATTATCATTCATCATTAAAAGAAAGCAGTGAAGTAAGTTCAGCTGGTTTTCATTCTTTGCTGAGGTTACCTGAAGTCCAAAGTTGAGCGCTGCTGGGATACCCGGTGCGTCTGTCCCCGGCATCCTGCGTCGGATCTTCTTGCAGAACTGCCGGATGTCGCTGCAGGATGTCTCCAGGTCCTTCAGGAGCACGGCGAGGTCGGCCTTCTCCTGACCGGTGTGCAGGAACGCCCGCAGACGCCCGACCTCCACCGCCATGCAGTCCAAGGCACTCTGGGTAAACTGCATGAGGACACAGCAGGTGAGGAAGAAGCTGGATAACTCAAACAGAGTTGATCACAGCCTGAATGTTTGTACTCACTCTGATGTGATCGGCCAGCTGCATGGTGCACTCTTCACTCTGATCGGCCAGGTGGATGCTGTACAGGTGCTGCAGAGAGAATCGTTCACAGATAAGAACGGATTCATGTAGAAAAGAGGGGATGCTTCCTTAAACTTGACATTCTGGGTGTTTGAATCCTGAGTCAGAAATGATCACTGCATCTTAAGTCTCTTTAAATGCATCCATCTCTCCCTCACTTGCAGCTTTTCTTCACACAAAACAAATCCACACTTGTGTCTCCACCACGGCTGCAAAGCTTGGAGTCTAAACTTTAACACCTCAGTGTGTTCTCTTTGGTACCTGGTAATATTTGATGGCTTTGGTAAGCGGCTCCACGTTGACTGTCTCGTCCAGCTGGTCTTTGTGCAGCAGGTCGATGAGGAAGTCCAGAGACCGTTCGTGGACGCTCATCTCCGGGTACAGAGCGCCGATCTTCTTATAGACTTCAACGCTGCACTGAGACAGAGCCCTGAGGAAAACACAAACACACACACGTTTGATTCCTTATCTTCTTGTTTCTTAAAAAATGCAAAGTTAACTTTTAGTGCTCAGGCTTTGTTGTTGTTTCCTGTGTTGAAACTCACTGCTCGTATTTATGCAGCGTGGCCTGCAGCAGACTGAGCGAGTAAACCAATCCGCCTGCAAAGCTCAGCTGCTCCCCGACGGCTCCCTTCAGCCCGGCTCGCTCAAAACAGTTCTCATTCAGGTCGAACTTCTCCTGAGCCTGCTTGCTGATCAGCTCCGCCTGCAGATAAACAGACGGTTACATTACAAACATTGAACATAATAAACTGAACTTCATGGTGTGCAGCGTCTGTCCGAGGGAGTGTGTGTACCTTGCAGATGAGTCTGGGGATGAGCAGCAGCACCAGGATGCAGTCGTGGTCTCCGCCGTGACGGAGGAAAGACTCGGGCATGAAGGAGGTCAGAAGAGACACGTGTCTGTTGGCCTGATTCACCTCCATCTTCCTCAGCTCCATCTCGATGGCCTGGATACAAATAATGAAACATTCAAACGCTACGCTTAAAGTCTGCAGACATCCTGAATACAGAACAGATCCTGAGTTTAAAGTAATCTCATCCAGCTTCAAACTTTTCAACCTCTGAACAAAAGAGAGGACCTTCAGGTCGATACTGAATCTCATCAAACGTTCCCTCACTTCAGAGAACTCTCATTATTCAGAGAGCGGTTTAGAGGCTGACCTTGGCATAGGCCTTCGTCTCTGCAAATTTAATCTTGAAGTCGAACATCTCTGCTGCCGGCTGCTGCTGAAGCTCTGCGGAGGCCTCCTGCTGGCTGGTCAGCTCTCTGTTCACCTCCTGCATCAAACAAAGACACGATCAGGAGCATGTCGCATCAAACAGAGAGGCACAAGATCAGATGACACGACTTCTCTGTGTGTACCTGCAGGTGAGCAGTGAGCTCGCGGTACTTCTGGATGGTCTGCTGGTAATCAGCCACCGTCTCCTGAGCGGCTTCAACACGTTTCTCAGACTCTCGGACTTTAGAGCCGCCCAGATCCAGCATCTCCCTCAGCTCCAGCTCCGTCTCTCTGGCGTTCTCCTGCAGCTCGTCGTTCATCTCGTTAATCGCTTCCTGACGGACAGAGGAAGAAAAACAGGTCACATCTCAGCCGAAACTTAGAAGAACGACTTCTCTTGTTTTCAGATTTTTAAAAACTTTCCCTGATTTTCTTTGACTGTCAGTAGAAAGTTTGAGTTCCTGCATTAAATGTCTCATGTCTCATATTCCCAATCAGCTTTATTATACAAGGAAAATGTGACTCCAGTTAGAAGTTGCCAAGTTACAGGAAGGTCAAAGTGCAACTGATGATTCATTTCTAGATTAATAATCTAATTTTTTTATCAAAGAAATGTGTATAGTGTTTTTTCTAACCAGCCTAAACAGTCTGCTTGAGTTCACATCGTCCCCCTGCAGTGACTGCAGTGATATCAACCACTAGAGGGCAGCATAGAGACATTAATGAACTGTGTTTGTGTCCATAATGAGTCAGCAAAGTGTGGCACTTTAATTTCCTCAGACCAATAAAAGCACAGAGAGGTGCAGAGCAGGAAGAGCTTCAGTCTGATGTCATCAGTCCCTCCCTGCCTTCAGCGATGATGACAATGATGATTCTCACTCACCAGGTCGGTCACTGTCTCTCTGAGCTCTCTGACTTTCTCCTCCAGGTCCAGGTTCCTCTCCGTCAGAGTCTCCACCATCTCCTCCGCACCCAAAGCTGCATCCACCTGGAACAAACAACATCATCATCATCAGATTTAAAATAATCAGAGCTTCCTGGTAGATGTGACACGAGTCAGTGAAGAGGAAGAGTCAGGCATGTCTGGTGAAGCGCACAGTGAGCCATAAACGACCTCCAGCTAAGATTTCTTTAACAGTCCAGTTAGAGACTCTAGAAGCGACTACTAGATTACAAATGAAGCAGAATTTGCCTAAAAAGACGCCTGAAAAGTATCTGTTTATCTGCTTCAGGTAGGTCTCAGCTTCACTGTAAATAGTAAACAACACAGAGGCTTCACTCTGACTTCCTTCAGTGATATGAACCTGAAGAAGAAACCAAGTGTTTTGTCATTTAAGTATATCAAAATAACTTCATGACACTTGTTTCTTGAATGGAGGTCTGATAGATCGTTTCAGATTCATCTCAGGTTCTCTGGAAATCTGATCACTAGTCGGCGTTTGTGACATTTGAGGCTCAAGTTGAAGTTTTGGGTCTAGAGAGTTTTATTGTCATTACGGCAAATTGTGTTCTGCCTGCTTTTGCTCTCCATACAGACTGTTTGTCCTGCACACAGCCTGCTGATACCTGACCGATCAATCCGACTAAAGAGCAAACTACAAATGTAAAACAGACCCTCCTGCTCTTGCATGTTCAGATTCTACAGTTAATAGCGTTAATGTCGTGATGATCTCTGACCTGCTCTTTCAGCTCGTCGATGGTCTTCTCGGCCACAGACATCTCCTCCTGCAGTTTTTCTTTGTTGCCCCTGTGAGTATCCAGCTCCACGTTCTTCTTCTCCATCTGTTTCTGCAACTTCACGTGTTCCTGCTTCTCTGACGACGACAGGTCACGCATCCTGACACGGAACAAAAAAAAAGACCCAAATTAAGATCTGGATCTAGAGCTCAGCTGGATCTCTTTCTCTTCTCTCTTTACCTTTCATGACCTTGATTTAGGATATGGGTCATTTACAAGACAGGAAATTTAAAGAATAACAAATAAAAAACACATGCAAAGACTTTCAAACTGCTGATATGTTGTCTGTGCATCAGTTTCCTGCAGAGAAGACCAAAACAAAAGCTGTGTGAAACTTGTTTTTGTATCTTCACACTCAGTTCCAACACCTACCTGACCAGTGCTTCCTTCAGTCTGCCGTTCTGCTCCTCCAGCTGTTTCACGTGATAACTGGAGGCTGCACCATCCGACCCTGTGAGACCCAACAAACAGCTTTAGCCCTCAGTATGCAGCAAGTGAATTACACCTCAGGGGTTCAAAGAGAAAGAGCAACTTCTAATTTCTACACTCGAGGTGATTCATACTGCTGCATGTGGAGAGAGTTTCAATGGAACAAATGGAGCAGCTCTGATCCCTGGCAGCTTCACTTTGAGCCGTTGTTAAAAAGAAACTGTCCAGGAGGAAGGAAGAGAAGGAAGCCTGGATGGATCTGCCAACAGTCTGCACTCAGAGGTCACTGATGAACACTTTCAGCAGCCAAATCACATCGCAGGCCAGCGCTTGTTATTTCTGCTCCAGAGAGTAACTCATTTATATTTGATCACACCTTGCTGTCTTGAAGTTTCAGGATATCTCGTACCTTTCTCCTCGATCTCGTGCTTCAGGATCTCCAGGTCCATGGTGAGCTCGTCCACTTTCTCCTTCAGCGAGTCGACCTCCAGCTGCAGAGACTCCGCCCTCTCCTCGGCCATCTCCTTATCCAGCGTGGCCATCTCGATCGCATCCGCCGTGTCCGACATCTCCTCTACGTAGCGCTCCTTCGCCTCCTGGGCTTCTTTCGCCTCCTACACGACATCAAGTTAACGTTTAAAACTACAGACTAAGGATCTAACTACTCTTTGTTTTACAACCTGAACTACTCCATACATTCTCCATACCGCCTCACACAGCAGGGGGGAGCTCAAGCTTCAACAGATTCTCCTCCTGTCCTTGTACCTTTCCTGTCCTCTATCAAACATCTCTCCACACTCTTCTCTCCATTCTTTCTCCTCTGATCTCTTTCTTCATGGACATGGGGAACAAAGGGAGGTAGAGTGTGCAGCCGGACCAAGCAGATCCAGCTCAAGTCCACACATGCTAACCCTGACTCTGCCTTCCCCGTCCTCTCTCATACTATAGCATGTCGTTTTTAGGTAGAGAGTACAGCCTAACATGGCAAGGTTTTAGGTCATACTCAAACTTGCCCTTCTCTCTGGCTCTTCCTTCCCTTCACTCTTTTTTACATCCTTCCCTCCTTTTTTCCTTCCTGCTCTCTTCCCTCATGAAGTTTGGGAAGTATGGGGAGGTAGAGCGTACAGACTAGTCCAGCAGGGGTTGAGCTCTAGTTCAAACAAGCCAACCCTGACTCTGCCTTCCTCGTCCTCTCTCAAACTTCCCTCTACAGACTCTTCTCTTTCTTCCATTTTCCACCCTTGCTCTCTTTCCTTATGATAATTGGGAGGCAGAGGATACAGCTCTAGCTGAAACAGACCACTCTCCAGGCTCTAGCTCTGTTTTCCTCTTTGTTACATCTTTCTTCAGACTCTTCTCTCTTTCCTCAGAAACAGGGGGAAGCAGAGGGAGGTAGAGCGTACAGGCTAGCTTCTCTTCTCCTTGGTTTTCTCTTTTCTTTCATCTCTTTGCACCGGGGTATAAAGTCTCTACACTCTAGTCTAACCATTAACATTCCAAAACAGACTAAAAAATGTCAACTTCTTCTCCAATCATCCATCCAAGTCTTCCCAAAGCTACCTCTCCACCCTCCTCTGATATGTCTGCTGCTTCTTACCCTCTTGGCCTCTTTCAGCTGTTTCTGGATCTCGGCCTGCTGCTCCTGCATCTTTGCCTTCCACTCCTGCAGCTGCTCCAGCTGGATCTTGTGCTTCTCCAGCTCCTTCAGCTTGGCCTTGTCCTCCGTCCGCTTCATCTTCAGCGTCTCCAGCTTTTCCTCCATGTCCTTCAGCTGACCACGCAGCGCCTCCTCCTCCTGGGAACACGACATGAGGACAAAGAGATGTTTGATTTGTTTCATGCTGTATGTAAAGATGTTGATTAAAGGCTTTAACTGTTTCTCTTTCATGGTCCCTCTGTTTTATTTTCAGTGACTCATATAGGAAAGTATCAGATGTTCTCTCTCTGTATGTGTGAGGAGATTTAATTTCACCTGTCATGCGGTGAATCCACCTGTAGGTAGGAGGGAGTCAGTGTCATGACACACACACATGCCTCATTGACTTACCCTGTGTGTTTGTAGTGTGTATCTGAACTCACAGCACGTCACAGCAGGAGACTTTAATTCAACCGTGCAGCTACTTTCTTTCAGCCTGAGAGCTGAGACAGAGCCTCCTCACACACCAATTAAAGACTGCAGCTCACACCTCTGACAGCTTGTTAACATGTTAGTGAGACTCAAGCAACACTTCAGAGGAAAGCGCAAAAACCGTCACATCAAATCACGCCACTTCACTGCACCTGTGTTTCCAGAGTCACGTCCTCCTGAGGGGATGAAGAACGATCAGATCTATAAAAATCTAACATCGCATGGCAGCTGACTTTTTCAAAATGTTAAAGGTAAAATCTCTGACATTTACTATCTAATCATCTACAGATGATTTAAACACTTGTTGCTTCTTTTTGTCTCCAAGTCAGATGGAACACAAAAGATTTAACCTTTCTCAACTTCACGATTTAAGACGATCTTAAAGACAAATAAGCTACTTTACAGACTCAGAACAATTAACATCTGAACCTGGACTTGATGAGGATTAATGGACCATATGCTCCAGATCTAATCACTTTATGGCTTTGTCTTATTTCTGAGAAAAAGCTCCTCTTCACTGTAGATTTACAAGACACTAAAAATGAGAAACTGTTGCAGAAGTTTACTGCTTACAGTTGATGGACAAGTCTCAGTAATAATAATAATAATAATAATAATACCTAAGTTTTATATAGCGCTTTTCAAGAACTCAAAGACGCTTTACAAGAGAGACAATAAATAAATACAATAAAGACATATAAGACAAGCAGACGACAAGGGAAGAGGTGGAATAATTAATGTGAGGGGAATTCCTGTTTGAAAAGGTAAGTTTTTAACTGTTTCTTAAATGAATGAAGTGAGTCAGAAGCACGGATGTGTGGGGGGAGAGAGTTCCAGAGGGTGGGGGCGGCTATGGCAAAGGCCCGGTCCCCCAAGGTACGGTGCTTGGATTTAGTAATGGGAGTGAGGAGGTTGGAGTCAGAGGATCGGAGGCGGCGGGAGGGGTGGTAGTACTGGAGAGGGTCAGTGAAGTATGGGGGGGCCAGGTTATTGAGGGATTTGTACGTGGTGAGCAGGATCTTGAAATGGATGCGCTGTTTTACGGGGAGCCAGTGGAGCTGTTGAAGGACAGGGGTGATGTGGTCTCTGGAGCGGGAGTGGGTGAGTAGCCGGGCAGCAGAGTTCTGTACGTATTGTAGTTTTTTTAGATGGGAGGAGGGCAGACCATACAGGAGGCTATTACAGCAGTCGAGTCGTGAGGATATAAAAGCATGAATTAGGGTTTCAGCTGCGGATTTGGAGAGAGTGGGACGGAGGCGGGCGATGTTGCGGAGGTGAAAGAAGGCAGTTTTGGTGATGTGACGGATGTGGGGTTGGAAGGAGAGAGTCTGATCGAAGATGACGCCAAGGTTTTTGATCTGAGGGGAGGGGGTGACTGAGTGACCGTCTATGGAGAGCTTGAAGTCCTGGGCGGAGGGGAGGAGGGATTTGGGGCCGATGATGATGATTTCAGATTTGTTACTATTGAGTTTTAGAAAAGTGGTGGTCATCCATGATTTTATTGCAGATAGGCAGGTGGTGAGGGTGGAAACAGTGGCAGCGCTGATTGTTTTGGTGGAAAGGTAGAGTTGGGTGTCGTCGGCGTAACAGTGAAATTGGAGTCCATGATGGATAGTAGATATATATGTGTTTAAATGAATAGCACTTGAGTAGATCTGAGTCTGAGTGTGGCATCCCTCAAGGCTCAACCCTGGCTACACTTCTCTTTCATAGTAGGATATGCTAAAAACGTATATCCACACTTATGCAGATGACATTCTGCTCTCTATCCAAAAGTCCTGACATGATTTTAATCAGTCGAGGAATAATAACACACTACATTGATTTAAAGGCAGCTAGATCTGCAGCTAGATGGAAGCAACATGAACTCTTAAACACATCTGCTTCCCTTTTAAATGTTCCTCATGTGTCCCTCAAAGAGAGCTTCCTGTTGTAAGGCCCCTAAACTCTGAACTCTCTGCCTCTGGACATCAAAACGGCGAGATCTCTGAGTGTTTTTTAAAAGTAGACTTATGACTTACCTTTTTAAATGTGGCTTTTAATTTGGGGTAATTTCTTTTTAGACCTGGACTGCATTACTACCTACTAGTACTAGCACTTTGGGCTGCATGCTTGAATGTATGAAAGGGGCTTTATATATAAATAAAGTTGAGTTAAACAGCTTGTGGTTTTGCTGATTTAAGACTAACTGACCTTTTTAAGAGTCTTCATAAATCTTTTTCCTTTTATTTGAATTAAAAGTGATTATTGAACAACAACCAGCTTTATAGTTAAGTAGTAAACCTTTGCAGGATTCACCCAGGCTCACACTGACTTCACGCTGGGATCCTGAGACACACTGAAGTCACCTCTGACCTCGATGATGATAATCAAGCTGTTCAGATAATCAGTTGAATTACTAAAAAACTAACAAACTGCTGCTGCATCGTGAAGTACGACCATGTTTATCACATTTTTAAGAGGCTTGATTTGGTGTAAAATCACAGTTAAAGCCTTTGGCACATTCTAGTTTCATTTTTAGAGCTCCAGGATGACACCGATACCGAGTGACAGCTGTGTAAAAAATGTGTATATTTATAGGAGCCATAGCACAGAACATGTCACGTCTGATTTCACTCCCACACTTCTGCTTCTGCAACTAAAGAACCGAGTCCTGAGATGTTTCTGATCTTGTTGGCATGCCACTGTTTTACTAAAGTCATGTGACATCCAAGATAATCCAGCATTCATAATGTTTTCTTTACAGCTGGCATCAGTCACCTTCTTCCATGATGTAAGAGCGATGAAACCTCTCTAACGATAAGCTAAAACGTGTGACATAGTGAGCTTTATAGTAAACTACAGTGTGACGTCTTTTCGTTCTGACCTTGGTGGGGCCAGGAGCTGGAAGGTTCCCGGGGGAGTGGAGGGTTGGGATGACGGGAGCAGCCAGAGGGGTCTGAGCCGGCGTGCTGGGCTCACTGCTGCTCATCTCCCCAGCAGAGGCCGAGGCTGAGCCGGACGCAGCCCCCTTTCCAGCTGCAGTTCGGGTGGGCTGCTGTTGAAACCAAGAGAATAAAACGAAATGAGAAAAACACTTGAACAATCTGTTGAATCTGTAAGACGAGACGGAGAAGATTCCACCAAGCTTAAATGTCTGACTCAAGATGTAACAGCGGCCAAAATGGAGGTCCCTGAGATCATAGCATCCTGGTTTTCTATGAAGAAACCTGGATGTTGGGATGCTGGTTTGGTTTAGTGGTTATTAGTAAGATTTCTCAAATGTTTTCTCTTCCTGTCCCGCTAAAGTTACTAACCATAGATCTTCCTGGAGTCCCTGAGCTCCCTTGTCTCGTAGGTTCCTCTGAATCTCTGCTGCTGTGGACGTGCCAGACTCCAGCTGCTACAACTACTACTATCTCTCTCTCTTCATCTCCCTCTATCCCTCTCTCCAACACGGTCTCAGCAGATGTGTGTCTAACATGAGTCTGGTCCTGCTGGAGGTTTCTGCCTGTTAAAGGAAGTTTGTCCTTGCCACTGTAACTTGCTAAATGCTGTAAAGTGCTCTGCTCATGGTGGATTAAGATGAGATCAGACTGAGTCCTGTCTGTAAGAGGGGACTGGATCTGATCCAGTCTTGATGTTGGGTCTTTGTTAATAGTAGAACATAGAGTACGGTCTACACCTTTGATTTGGTGCTGTATAAATAAAGATTGATTGATTTTAAGACCAGTTGAATTGATCCCAACATTTCCAAGCTATAGAAGCGATTGCAAAGATAGAAGGAGACTTTTAGAAACCTAAATGGAAGCACCAGAACTAAAGCTTTTATTTTTCCTTGATACTCGTCACTTTCTGTGCTGACCAGCTTTTTAAAAGATAAGGGAATGACTTTCAGAATCCTGTTGATGAGGATGTTAACTAAAAGTTCTTGGAGATTTGGAGAACCAACAAAAATCACATAAGTTGAGGAACTTGGCTCCATTTTTGATGCATCTTGATTATTCGTCTTTCCTCCAAACCTTCTTGAACTGCTGGTTAACTTCCTCATGAAGAGGGTACAAAACTGACCCACATCAGAACCATTATTCTTGTGTTTTTCTCTGTGTGTTTATGACATGGGTAGAGTTTAAGTGGACCTCCATGATGACCTGATTAAAGATGTAAAAACAAAACTGCAGCAAGAGAAATACTCAAAATGAAGCACAAATAAAAACCAACGTTTAAAAGACGATAAACGATCTATATGCATGATTTAAAATGTGAGGAACTTGAAAGCAAAAGCAGTCACTACCAACACTAGCACAGAAAGAAAAACCAGGAGTTAAACATGTGAAGGCTGGAAACACAGAGAAGACATGATGTGAAGATCTGAGCTGTGAACATCGGTGTGAAGGAATGGAGAAACTAAAGAAAACGTGTGTGATGTTATTCTAACAAAAATGGTGCTAACAACCCAAACTCAAAAACATAAAGTGTGAATCATGTCTGGTGATGTTTTGTCACTACTGCCTTGCAAACACACACACTCACACACACACTCACACACACACTCACAAACTGCTGCGTGAAGTGAAACAACAATCACACGTAATTCAGAGTGATAGAAATGTGAAGCCCTGAAGACATTGAGGAGTGGGCTCACCTTGGGCCTTCTGGCCGTGGTCTGAGGAAGAGGAGGAGAGGAAGAGAAGGAGAGGAAGAGGAGGAGAGGAAGAGGAGGAGAGGTAGAGGTAATATAGGGAGAGAGAAGGAGAGGAAGGAAGGAAACAAACAGGCAGGGTTAGTGAGATTCAAGGCATATTAAACAGGAAATCACAGACAAAAGGAGAACGGGAGGATGATATGATTTCATCTTCTATTAAAGTTTATTCTTCTGCTCTGAAAGGTTGCACGATGACTCCTCCTCCTCCTCCTCCTCCCTATAGATGAGTTGTTTTCTTTCTGATCCCTCCTGTCCTATCCACTCTCTGGGGCCCTCATCTCTTCCACCCACGTGATCAGAAGAACCTCAGACGCTGTGGCTGGTACGGCTGCTCTGACCTAAATGACTGCATTGTGTCTCAGGGGACGGGTTAGGAGCCCGGTTCTGTTGCTCTGCTCTGTCACTGTGTAGACAGAACGGGGATAATGGCTTGTTATCTGGATACAGAGCGTGCTTTGGACATGTGGCACAGCTGGACGGACGAGGAGATATACAGTGGAGAGGGCGGAGAGACATCCTCACTCAGCTTTGATCTCATTTCTAAAGAGCGTCCAGTGAAACACGTGACTTTGTTCCAACTAAACTCCTCCCTGCATCCTAAACACTGACGAGCTCTCTGGAAAAAAGGTTCCATGTTTTCTAAAGAAGCTCAGAGTCTCTCTTACTTTCTCCTTCTTATTACCTGACTGTGTTAAATACTTGATTCTGATTGGTTACAGCCCCTTAACAACAGTAATTATATCTCAATAGTAAGACTGACACTAGGGATAACCTACAACCCAGCTCATTTCCTGTCTCCTCATTGGTGCGTTAGTGTTCAAACATTGAGGCTTTTAGTTTTCATTAGCATTTTAAATCGGTAGCTTAAAACAACATGGATGATATTTTCAATATTATTTGTGGAGTGGACAACCCTTTAGATTGGTGGTTAATAGCTAATGGAAAAAAAAGAGAAGAAGAGGAAAACGGAGAAGAAACTAGCGATGGATGTTTAATCACACGAGGAGCTGAGTTAAAGGAACATCGACCAAATTGAAGAAAACAAACCACAACTCGTGTGAGCTTTAGCAGAGTGACAGGACTAGTTGAGGGAGAAGTTACAGGTAAGATGACCTTATACGGGCACTGCTGTTATTTTCTGCATCTGTAAAGAACGCTAACAAAAAAACGGTAATGTTTTACCGTATTTACAGTTTACGGTAGCAACGGGTTTGTCGTAAATGTTGAGTTCAAATTCTAATTTAACTCTTAAGTAAGCTGAAAGGAACACCGGTGCTGAAACCGTTGAATCTGAGGGACTGTCTTTCGTGGCCATCTTTAAATCAGTACTTAGCGTCAACTTGTTTGCACCTTTTGTTGATAGCTAGTTAAGACCTAGACCATCTTTGGGGGCGCCAGACTCTCCTGAATTTATTTTGAGTATGCTGAATGAGACAAAGCTGAGAATGTCTGCTGTAACTGAGTTTTAAAAGCTTGTTGATAGGATTAGCGGTTCAAAAGTTATCAAACATTTATGAACAAGTAGCCGCCGACGGTTGTCTAAGTCTTTGAGGGTTCATTAGTGGTATAATGTATAGTGAGCGGGTCGTTATGAGAGATAGAATTACCTACACAACTCACTCTGATGTTCCTCTTTGTTTGCTAGTAAAGTTTTACAAAGAAACGAGCGTCCATGAACCCACTAGTGGCCAAAAAAGGTATTTTATCCCCACTAATATTAGTATACCATGATGACAGATGTGTGTCTAACATGAGTCTGGTCCTGCTGGAGGTTTCTGCCTGTTAAAGGAAGTTTGTCCTTGCCACTGTAACTTGCTAAATGCTGCAAAGTGCTCTGCTCATGGTGGAATAAGATGAGATCAGACTGAGTCCTGTCTGGAAGATGGGACTGGATCTGATCCGGTCTTGATATTGGGTCTTTGTTTGTGTGATTTGGCGCTTTATAAATAAAGTTTGATAAAGATTGATGGCACACTGTGGTCTTTAAGTTTTATCCCCACACTTCGAGCTCTCTCTTTACAGAAGTTAACATTTTAGCCTCCTAATCCAGCAGCTTCGTGGCTCTTGGATCTGTCGCTTTTAATATTTGACTCTTGATGATATTCTCTAATAATTTTTATGTGTTATTATCACCAAATGACTCCGCCTCTTACTGAAAACTTACATTCACATTGAGGGCAAGTGTGAATGAGTTCAGAGCGCCGCTTCACGTGAACACTTTCTGGAGCATCTCCAGAACCAGAGCAGCTATGAGATGATCTAACACCGGTCTGTGTAGCCCCCTTTTATTCTTACACTACAAATGATTTAAAGTCCTTCACTCCTCTCTCTCTCTCTTCTATCTTTCCCCTCCTCCTGTTATTCATTACTCTCTCTCTCTCTCTCTCTCTCTCTCTCTCTCTCTCTGCCTCAGCTTTGGCTAGTTATCGTTCCTTTATTGGATTAAAGCCTGACCATTCAGCAGAAATTAGCCCGAGCTAACAGCTGTACCAAAATAAGAGCTGACAGCCTCCTTAAGCCACTGTGTCGTGCTGGAGGTAACAGAACAAGCTGTACTGGAAATCACTACACTTCACTGTTTGATGAATATGCAACCAAGAGTGAAATCATTTGATTCTCCTCTGATGGATACAAATAAAAGACCTCGTACGATGAGGCCGAGTGAAATGATGACAGAAATCCAACCAAAGCTTCTGCACATAAACGTAAAGGAATTCAATAATTCTGCAACAAAAGAGAAGAGCACAAAAAAAAAACACAATACTGAAGGGAAATCAACTGCAAAAGGATCAAACAAGCTGCAGGTACGCTTCTACTTCCACGTTGGGAATATCAAACATCACTGGAGAGAGAGAAAATAGGGCGATTCCCAGGAAAGCAAAAACGAGGAAACTTCCAAGCAGCTCCAAAAAAAACACAACAACGAAAGCATGAGACAACAACAACAAAATCCCAACAGGTAAAGACGTGATCATGTGGAGTTCTGTACCTTCCGGGGTGCAGGAGTCTGTCTCATCATATTTGCAAGAGGAAGAAGACACACAACACGGTCACAAAGAAACACAGACACACACACAGAGAGGAGGTAAAACAGGCGGAGATGCTCGATTCCACAGACGCCGGGTGCAGCAGGACAAACAGTCAGACAAGCAGCCGCTCAGGCCGGGAAGCTGCAGTGGTGCAAATGGCCGCAGCGATATTTTCTCCCCCCCTCCCCTCCTCTGTCCGTCCTGTCCTCCTTTATGTCCTCCTTTATGTCCTCCTTCTCAGCTCCGCTCATAATCCATTCCTCCCAGCGCCCCTCTCTCTCTCTCTCTCTATCGGTGCCTCCCTTTCCCGTTCTGCTTGGTTTAGCTCTCTGACATGCTGCTGCTGCTGCCGCCAGCCTCCGACCTGCTACTGCTCACAGGAGACGCCTCGCCTCCCCTAACCTTCGTCTCCTCCCTCTCCTCCCTCCTCCTCCCTCCTCTCTCTCCCATTTCCCCCTTTTCTCTTCCACCGTTATTATGATTTGTCAGCCCAGCCAATGCCCTGCTCCTGCATTACATCACTGAGCAACCCTCCTCCCTCTCTCTCTCTCTCTCCCGTCCTCCCCATGATGCCCACCCACCTCCTCCATAGACAGACAGACAGTCAGGAGGGAGGGAGGGAGACTGTGGGTGTGGAGACAGAGGGAAGGAGAGAGGGGGGGCGTAAACGGAGGTGAGAGGGGGAAATGAGCAGCAGCAGCAGCAGCAGCAGCAGCAGCAGCAGCAGCAGCAGCAGCAGCAGCAGCAGCAGCAGCAGCAGCGGCATTGATGCAAGCCTCTCTTGTCTCCTAGCAACACTCCCCGAGCCTTCCTATGGGCTCATTAAAAGGAGACAATAACAGAGAGGAAACCTGCACCTGATCTGCATCACAAATCACAGAGACCCATGTCGGTCCTGCATGTTTGAATATTAAGCTTATTCAGATTTTCTCCCTCTTTGTCCTGAAGTGACACAAAGAAGGAATTCTACTTTAATGAATCACGTTTGATTCTAAATGTCGAGTTTGGTTCTTATTTCTAACAGTTTTTAAAGCATCACACAGTAACGTTGTTTACAGCCTTTCTGAAATCTAAGACTCAAGATTTGATTTATTGCCACTCCCATTAAACACTCAGCCAAATACAGAGAGTGGAGAAGTCTTTGCTGCACCTTTATTTTCATGGTTCCTGTAATGTAATGTTGCAGGTGCAGCTGTGTTTAAAGGACCCAGCCTTCGTAGCCTGTGCAGACCACGTGAGCTCAGAGATGCTGGTCTAGTCTTAGCAGAGCTTCTTGTTCCAACTCTTACAATGGCGTCCGCGTCCCATAGTGCCTCCCCTATCTTCTAGCTTACATAGCTAGCATCACTTACATTACCAAAGTTTAAAGATCATTTCAAGCTTTAAAGCGTCTGTCTTTTGTATCACACGTATAGCTGGCTATCAAGTTAAAACAACTTATTAATATTCAAGATTCAAGTATTGCTCAGCCTCCATTCACTTGGAGGAGTTTAAGTATCTCGGAGTCTTGTTCACGAGTGGGGGTAGAATGGAGCGTGAGATCATCAGGCGGATTGGTGCCACGTCAGCAGTGATGCGGACGTTGTATTGGACTGTTGTGGTGAAGAGGGAGCTGAGCCGGAAGGCAAAGCTTTCGATTTACCGGTTGGTCTACGTTCCAACCCTCACCTATGGTCCTGAGCAGTGGGTCATGACTGAAAGGATAAGATCTTGGATACAAGCGGCTGAGATGAGCTTCCTCCAAAGGGTGTTTGGGCTCAGCCTTAGAGAGAGGGTCAGGAGCTCAGCCGCAGCTCCTTCGCGTCGAAAGGAGTCAGCTGAGGTGGATCAGGAAGCTGATAAGGACGCCTTATCAGCCTAGGGGTGTTCCAGGCATGTCCAACTGGGAGAAGGCCCCAGGGAAGACCCGCTTGGTCTGGGATAGCCTCGGGATTCCCCAGGAGGAGCTGGAAAGTGTTGCTGGGGAGAGGGTCAATTTGCTTGGACTGCTACCTCCGCGACCCGACCCCGGATAAGCGGAAGAAAATGGATGGATGGATGGATTGCTCAGCCTCTTGAGAGTCCACCATCTCACTTGAGTTGTCGCACAAAGAATCATGGGATGTGTTAGGCCGAAAACATTCCCTGTGTTGCCCAGGGTGCAGGTCATGGCTTATTGGTTGTGGGCAATGGGTTTGTCTTTACTTCACAACTATCGTATGGATAGCTGGCAGGATGGTGATACCAAGAGCTACACAGCTGCACAGAAACTTCACATTGCAGGTATCGGTGACCGTGACTTATATTCCAAAGTTTAGGGTAAGTATTATGACTGTCTGTATATGGGTCAGATTGGCTGTAAATGACAACCAGAAGCATCAGCAAGAGGGAAGTTAAAGTGAGAAATATCAACATATATTCTCAGGAGAAGACAGGCAGCATAATAGAAAAGTTTTACTTCTTGTTAATCAGTGTACTGCCCCTTTAAATCCAATATTGGCATGAAGCAGTGATGTGGATTACAACCAGGGGTATTTAAGGTATCACTCGCCTGGTTTTGGCCTGGTTATAAGACTGGAGTACTCCCTCATTTCACTCTTAATATTACACAAGTGGATTTACTTAAAAAAAATCTACAACACAGGAAGTGATATGAGCTAATGTTGACATAAAGGGTCTAAAATTATCTTATAAGTGGCTTATTCAGTCTCATTTTTCCTTTCTCCTAAAGTCAAGGTTTCTGCTGCTTCATTGTTCTGATAAAGGAGCGAACGAGGACAAACGGGTCCTTACAAAATATCCTACAGCTAGAATTAAGACTCAAACGGTTAGCTTCAGATGTAATTCTGTTGGTTTAAAGACGATTTTCAGTCTAAAAAGTGATTTAATAGGTCGATTCCTCTCTGAACAGCCCAGAGCCCTCTGAGCAGCAATCGTAGTATCTTCCTCGGCTTCACTAATCTTCCTCTCTGCACCAACAGCTCAGCAGGAAGAGAGAGGGATGTAAGAGGATTAATTCAATGGGGATACACTGTGATTAGCTGCAAGCTTTAACCTGAAATACTTCCACATTGTGGGCACGAGAACTGGCAGAGGCAGTCTAAGAAAACACATAAGACTACAGTAAATAGAAGCTGTGTACGAGGGAGTGACGGGGAGGGTTTGATAGTAGAAGAGAAGAGTTTATTGTGACAGAGAGAGAAGAAGAGAGAGAGAGAGAGAGAGTCTGCTCTGCTGGAGCAGAAAGAGAATCTGTTTAAGCGTATCCATTACAGAGCAGCCGAGGGAAATCTGTCCTTTTAAAATATTAAACATCTCTTTCTGTGAAACCCTCGCTTTTACCACCACACACGAGACTAAGTGCAGCTGCTGCTGTGGGAGACATCCACCGCTGAAGTCATGGCAGAGAGACAGACAGACAGAGAGAGAGACTGACAGAGAGGGTGATGGGAAGGGAGGAGATGTATCAAGTTCCTGCTTCCAACAGCACTCCCTCAGGGGGAGGTTTGCTGTCTGTGCAGCCTCCAGCAGGAGAAAGAGGAGATAACGTTACTGTCCAGGAAGCGTTAACACAGCAGAACACAACACGCCCGGCTTGTACTGCAATGTCACCGTTATCTCACGGACTGGAGGAAACTTCAATGTTGGATGGAGGATGGAGGGAGTTTATCTTATTGCAGCAAAAGCTCAAAAATCGGACAATATTAAATAAGAGTTTTTAAGGAAGACAGCTTTAACCGCCTGTCATGACAGCTTACGTGTTTCTAATCTCTATTCGTAGAATCTGTCAGCCTGAGGCCAGATTTTGGTGTAGAAACTATTCTGGTTTTCACTTGTAGTACAGGTAGGCGCTCACAAGCTAAGCGGGTGTTGGCCGTACGCAAGAACACAGTCTGTCCCCATCGCTAGTTGACACCAGAGTTTCTACTCAGTTGAACCAATTGGTGATATTTTCATAACTGTAGGCCTGAAATGCCGATCATATGTTGTGTCTAAGCTGTCACCCACCTGCCACTAGTCAGGGCTGTAGCTCCGGTGAATGGCTGCTGCCGTAATGCTATAAAGCTCTACTACCCAGATGTAAACAAGCATGGATTACAGATGGTATCTAATAGAGCGGCGTTGTTTGTCAGGATGTTAATCTAGCAAATGGAGGTGAAGTTGTATGTAGGCTGTGTGTGGTTAACTCGACTGGAGCGATGTTTAAGCCTGATTTATGGGGCGCTGGTGGCCTAGTGGTCTAAGCGCCCCACATACAGAGGCTGCAGTCTTCCTCGCAGGGGTTGCCGGTTCGACTAACGACCAGTCGATCATTTCCTGCATGTCTTCCTCCACTCTCTACTCCCAACATTTCCTGTCTATCTTCAGCTGTCCTGTCCAATAAAGGCAAAAAGCCCCAAAAATATAACTTTAAGCCTGATTTATAATTCTGCGTTGAATCGACGGCGTGGCCTACGCCGGAGGGCCGCGTAGCTCCCATACCTACGCAGAGGCCTACGCACGTAGCTGACATGCACCTCCTCCAAAATGTAACTACACGTAGAATCGACGCAGACTGCAAGCCCTGTGATTGGTCGGCTCAGCGGCATTGTATTTCCCGCATTTA
This sequence comes from Notolabrus celidotus, assembly GCF_009762535.1. Classification (NCBI taxonomy): domain Eukaryota; kingdom Metazoa; phylum Chordata; class Actinopteri; order Labriformes; family Labridae; genus Notolabrus; species Notolabrus celidotus. The sequence continues at coordinate 26,575,002 of NC_048293.1, forward strand.
CAGGACTTCCAGGATCTCCGCTCATCAGCCGTGTATTTCATCTCCTCCTCTCTATTCTTCATGTAATCATGTCTTCTATGATCCTCTGTTTAGCTGTGTTAAATAAACCAGGATCGGGGCGTTGGTGGCCTAGTGGTCTAAGCGCCCCACATATAGAGGCTGCAGTCCTCATTGCAGAGGTCGCCGGTTCAACTCCCGACCGGTCGACCATTTGCTGCATGTCCTCCCCGACTCTCTACTCCCCACGTTTCCTGTCTCTCTTCAGCTGTCCTGTCCATTAAAGGCCAAAAAAAGCCCAAAACATAACTTTAAAAAATGATGATTGGGAATGTAGTCACAGGGATCATCATTACTCTATATGATGATGATGATCATGAACTGCACTTATTATTGTTAATCCAGTGTGTGTATATTCTCCTTGAGGTTTCTGAGCATGTAAAAGGCTGCAGACTCCTCTTAACAAACAAAGCTGAGATCTGTAATCCTCCCTCTTGCTTGAGAGCGAACTGAGCTCCTGATCCTCGAAGTCCACCTGCTGAGGAGGAGACGCAGAACAGAAGACGATAAAGTAGACCCGAGCTGACAGGAAATCCATACTCTGCAGGAATGATCTCTGCAGGAGCGAGGTCGGTTTCACCTCAAAGTCACAGTCTGACATTTACAAACCAGCAGCAGCAGCAGCAGCAGCAGCAGAGGAACGTCTGACTGTATGACTCAGCCAAAGAGCATCCGACCATGTGGAGAATCCATCGAGTGGCATCAGCTGCTTTTTCCTGGCTTTGGATATTCTCCCAAAACGTTTACGTGTCTCTTCAAAATAAAACTGAATACTTTGCAAGGACGTTAACTGTCTTAAAATGATATTATTGTAAACATTTATATATTTTTCTACCTGTGCATCAAAGAATAACCACAATAACACCTGCGGGTTCTGGGTTTGAATTGTTAAAGGCGTCAGTATGACTCTGAGATTCACTAATGCGACTACAACATGCACAGAGAGCAGACAAACACACATACATCATGATCCACAGAGCACAGAGCATGGCGGGGTCATGTGACAGACAGGAAGTGGGTGTGGCTTCAAGACAGACAAGTCGCACCTCTCTCTTTTTCACTGGCTTCCACTCTCAAACAAACAAACACAGAACAGCTGCAACAACATCAACGATGGCGATGGAGCGAGGCGCAGTGAATCATGGGAACACGTAGGGATGAGGGCCCGGTCGCCATGCAGCAGCGAGGCCATTCAGAGGTTACTAACATGACATCACCACTGTACCGAGTTTAGAGAAACATGCAACACCTTTTTAGGCTTCACTCCTCGCTGCGTGGTCGGAGGAAAGAAGGGAAGGAGGTGAGGAAAGAGGTGAGGAAGGAGAGGAGGGGAGGGTGGAGGTTAAAGGTGAAGAGTTTGTCAGAGGCGTGCTGGAAGTGTCGGGGGACTGTGGGGACCTTTGATGGTGGAGACCTCGGTCTAATATACGGTACACTTCATATGTTTCACACACAGTTACTCACTCTCTCTCTTCTTCTTCACACAAACTGAAGGTTTGAAACCTCGTTAAAATGTGTCGCATGTGTTAGTTCAATATTTGACTCTCAGTCTCTGATTTCATGGATTTGTTTTCTTGTTGGATTTTGAGCTTGTGGAATATAAAATGTGTTACACTCTTATTTTCTTTAGAGGCTTATCTAGAGAGTTCTTATGAATAAAACATAAAAATCAGTCGTCTGCAATGATAAAAACATCGAGAAGAGACGACAACAAAGCCGTTTATATGACTTATTATTGATGTTTACATTTATGCAGCTGCTCTGGTCAGATTTCTCACACATGCAGATTCATTTTAGATTGAGTGTTTCTAGTTTGAAGCATGAATTTGTCCTTTTCAACAAGGCTCTTATGCAGAAGCTTCATGATGAATGTTTTCACCGGTTAAATGTGCAATTTGTTTAATTTTTGGTTCTGTTTTGTCTCATATTTTCTCATTTGCTGATAAAATTGTTGTGTTTTTATTGCTTTTATGAATTCAGATTTGAGACCAGATTTTGATTTATAAGATTAGAAGTAAATAGATATTATTGTGCTACTAAATTGTATCATATTGTACTGTACCGTATCAATAAAAGGGAACCAATTTGTCCATTCTAGGTTTCTTCTATCCTTAAAAGAACCTTTGCTGCATCTGTGATGAGCTTATTGTTTTACTGAAATGTGAATCCTTAATGATTTCCTCCAGTCATGACATCAGTCTGTTTATAATCATGATCCAAAGACTCTCTGGGATATTTTTGGTTCCAACTAAATAAGACTTAATACCTAATCAACAATCAATGTTACTAAATACTTCACACTTTATGATTCATTAATTTTTGCTTTAACTTGAACCTCTTCTCTGCACTAAAGCAAAACTACATGGTTGAAGTGTTGTCGATACTGTATTAGGAATATTGTTCAATAAGGGATATAATTATTAAGTCTGCATATCCTGATCTGTAATAAAGCAGAGATAAAGGCTTTGCACATTATTTCAGTTTCAAAGGTTAAGCTGATATCAGCTGTGATGATGGTATATCACAAAACTCAGCTGTTAGTGTATTTATCAGTGAACATCGCCCTCTGCTGGCCAGATAGGAAAACTGAACCTGAGCAGGATCTCAGGCTGAGTTTGTCCAACCTGCTAAACTCACAAATTCAGGGGTTATTTTATATTATTTATTAGAATCAAAACTGAATTTGACTTTTTATGAAATACTTCTTTCATCAGATTTTTATCTTTTAATAACAGTTATTATTATTATCATTATTTAATATGTTTTACAGTTTTATTTCTTAACCGTTATTATTTATGTCTGTATTTCTTTATTTATTTAAGTATTCATTTCTTTAAGTCTGATGTTCAACATGCTACTGATCTAATTAAAGTTCTGTAATTCAAATTCATGCAACCTGTCAAAGAGATATGTGTGACAAAGACCGGAAGATGAGACGTGGCAATGAACAGCAACACAGTTTGCTTTAGATAACAGAGTCGATGTGTATGTGTCTGTGTGTCTGTGTGTGTTTGTGTGTGTGTGTGTGTGTGTGTGTTTTTGTGTGTCTGATTGTGTAAAAGTCCAGGGGTGTGTCGTCACATCAGCTCCTGGTTTCCTGCAGAGGAACTTTGTTATCACAGAGCGGCGTTATCAGACTCACCAGTTTAGTGGACTTGGACGTCTCCAGGATCTCTGAAGATAAAAAAGACAAACAAAGAGAGTGAGACACAAACTTTCACATCATCATTAATGTTTACCTTTTTTTTACGAGGTATGAAGTCCCTCAAGGATCCTGGAACAGGTCAACACGATTTATGTCCTTAAAGCGGACCCAGTCAGCTGATGCAGCTCCTTCTGTTGAGGGGGTTTATTGTGCCTCTTGAGTCACTTTCATGTGAGACTACAGATGGAGTAAATGAGCAGATCGCTAAATCTGGTGCAACTATCTTTTTATTTTCTTTGTATGAATGATTTAAGTCATTGCACATTGTCCCAGTTAAATAAATAAAGAAAGTAAATGAGTTGTTTATCTGCTAATATAACTCACAGGATGAAGTCTGTATTTTAATGTATTGTATTTGGTCGGGACGGTGATTGAGCATAATTCCAGTATTGTGAGAGAGAGTTTATTGCTTTTGCTAATTTACAACTCTTGTCCTTAAAAATATAAAACATCCAAGATCATAAATCTACATATAACTACAGATATTAAGATACAATAAAAGTATACATCATTATATACAATAGACAGACTCTAAACACCAATTTAAACTACAGCAGGAGTACAGCTCTGGTTTGCTTTAACTCATACTTCACCTTTGCTGTGACAGGTTTTTAATCTAAGATAAATTTAGTTTGAGCTGGTGGATTGTTCGAGAGTTGACAGCTTGTACGGAGAAAGCTGATGGTCCAAATGTAGATATATGAAGCTGTACGTTACAGTTACTGCTCTATTTCATTCTTCCTGACCACCAGAGGCTTTACTCTGTTACTGTCTTTGTTAAAACCTGCAGAGAGGTTCAAGGGCTGGACTGTTGATACATTCTCAAACTAGTTTGAGATAACATCAATGTATAAAACTCTCATACTAAGTAGGTTGTATCTTTAAGTATGTTGCAGTGATGCCACTGGTAAGGGTTATTTGTCCCTGATTTTCAGGGTCTGGTTGAACAAAAATGAAAAGTTTCTGATTGTAGAGGAGACATTTTTGTTTGTTGCACCGGCTGGGACACGCCCTTCAACGACAGGACACAGTGTGAACAGTAATACCTCATCAAGTTTTGAAGACCTTTTCTGAGTGGTTTTGAAAAAGAATATATTGAAGAGGAGGAGCTATGAGTGAGTGAATATTTTATTTAGCTTTTATTTATTGTGTCTTTTTATTGTGTTCTTTTAATTACTATTCATTTTTATTGATTGTGTTTTTAAGCTTGTAGAGCACTTTGGCCAACAGCGGTTGTTTTAAAATGTGCTATATAAATAAAGTTTGACCTGACTTGAACATTGTATATGAGTGTTATTAAGGTGTTATGAAGGTTTATAGGATTTGGCGAATTGCAAAAAAAAGGCTCCAACTTTGAACGTCTGCCATGCCCACAATTTTTTAAGGAGCGAAAAGCCTCTTCAATCTACAATCTATCTTCCATCTTTCTGCGTGTTAGCATTTTCAAAAACCCTGTTTCTGTGCAGGACAACAACCTTCAGTATAAGCCAGTAAACTACATGATGGGGCCACTTTTATAATGCTAAGGCTCACCTTCCAAGTGACTACTCCATCAAAACAAGTCACCTCATCTCACCGCTATCCAAGAAAATGATCACATGTGACATGACGTACTGAGAGGAGTCACATGAGGGTTGTGATCCCTTTAAATAAATACAAACAACTCAGAGAGGACTTATGATGGGTTTGTCCAGGCGCTGTGTAACGATAGGTTTGGCTACCTGGCAGTTAGCGTCTGCTGGACCTTGGTGCCCTGCAGAATTCCTCATTTCAAACATGACTGCATGCCAGCTTAAAGACAGCTTGAAATTTGGTGGATGAAAGTAAATAAAGACACGCCTGTGACTCTCTGAATGTGTGTTTTCACCTCGTTTGGGAACTTTGCCGGTGCCAGGCTCAGGTGTCTCTGGAGACGTTGTGTCAGCCCCATCATCAACCAGCTGGATCTGAGACAGAGAGACACACAGACAGAGAGACAGAGGGAGACAGTTAGTCAGCAAGCCTACCAAAATATCACAAAGCTTTTTCCATCAATAGAGCTGGCACAGAGAGGAAGAGACACGCAGGTACATCACAAAAACAAAACTGGCTCATTTAAATATAGTACTCCCAGAGTGAGACTGAATTTTCCATCTTCTTTAGAAACCTTTAAAACCACAGAGCAGCGGCTGTGAGGGTCAAGCAGGAGATGAATAAAAAGGATTAGTCATGCAACAATGTTAAATGTAGGAAGTCTTCCTTCCTGACAGACAGACTCCTACTCCCTCAGACTTTGATCCTCTTCATAATACAATGTAAGAGGAGAAATAACAGATCATGCAGTGTCTGTTTTAACCTCTGGTGATGTTTCAGAGAAGTCTGATCCACCGCAGCATCCAATCAGTGAGTGATATTCGATACAGGGGCGAGTCACTCCTCAGATTCCCCTCCTCTCTCCTTGATCCTCTCTCCTCTTGAGCAGTTTTGGGATGCTCCCTAAAATAGCAAGTCCATAACTAATTCTGGTTCGACCGCAGATTGATGCATAAAAAAATATCACTGAAGAGCTCTGGGACGCAGGGATGGATCCAGTCTTCAGTCTCAGGAGGTACGTGCAAGTCATTCGAGAGATATTCAACCTTTCTTCACAGCAAAGAAAACATAAGGGCAAACTTGGATTTTAAACAACCCCAAAAAGAAGTACAATGAATATTCAGTGACCTCTTCTACATCATTAACTTCCAATGTAGCGTGAGGTTTGACAACTTTGAGAGAACTTTGATCTCTTGTTAGTTTGGGGATTAACCTCACACTCAATGTGACGCCTATGGTTGCTTCTGATGATGAAACATCACCGGTGCATTGTCACATTGACTGTCACATCCTTTGACAGCCTCTTGTTTCAGTCTAGACTAGAAAAAAGCAGAACACAGAAGGAGTTTTGTCTCTTCTGATAAAGCTGCAGCATAAATATAGTTTTGTTTTGCAAACATAACAGTTGTTTATTTATAAGAACACTCCACTCAGGATCTTTGACTCCTCTGACTCGGATCTTTAAGAGCGTGCCAACAGTATTTCTACATGTGAAGATTTTTAAAGCTTACAGTAGATATTTACAGCGTTTATCTTTTGCAGTTGTTTTCTACTCTGTGTGTTTTTGACTTTGCATCATTTGTGTATTTGCAGCACCTTTTTGGACTCTGCAGAGGAGAGGAAGAGGGAGGGGAGCTGGTATAAGAAGACGGAGGTTTATGGATCGGAGATGGAAGCCGTGTCTCTCCTCTCTCATCATGGGCAATGTGAGATCTCTGGATAATAAGATGGACGAGCTAACAGGACTAGCCAGGAGTCAGACGGAGTTTCGGGGAATGTAGCATGTTGTGCTTCACAGAAACGCGGCTGCATCAGGATATTCCCCGACCACAACGTCTCCATAGACGGCTTCCAGACTGTCCGGGCAGACCGGGATAGCAGAGAGAGCGCCGTGGGCCTCTGACCATATTATCAGCACAGGGAGATCTCACATGTCATACTGGTAGCTGTTTACATCCCGCCTCTGCCAACCCCACTACAGCGTCCAATGTTCTCAACGCTGCCATAGCCAGACTCCAGACGGACCACCAGAGCACCCTCTTCCTGATCTCCAGGGACTTCAACCACGTATTTATTTTCATTGTATTTGTATTTAAATATCTTATTAATTACTGTCTTCTATTAATATTATTTGATATTCATACTTACTGTCTATAGGAGCAACTGTAATGACTGAATTTCCCCCCGGGATAAATGAAGTATTTCTGATTCTGATGTTTTGAATCTGCATTTGCAGCTTGTTTCTCCTCATGAAGATTGTTTGTGCTGCTGCAGATCATCTGCCCTCGTCAGCCTTTGTAGATATTTGCTATGTTATCCAATCAAAACCTCCCACAAGCAAAATTAATCAGCATTTATGAAATTACCATAATATTTAAGCTATGGCATTAAAAAAACAACCAGGATGTATTCATCTGTCCCCTCAAGGCCTCCGTACTTTAAAGAATCTGTGATGTCTGTAACACACAGCGGTGCTTTGCAGTGTTTCTTCAGAGAGGAAAGAGTAAAGCTGTTTTTTGTTTTATCAGAAAACAGCCAAGAATGTAGCCTGAGGAAGAGAAAGTCTGGCACCCAGAGGACAGCAGAGAAAAATATCAGCCTCCACACGAGCTCACTGCGTCAAATAAAGGAAAAAACACGACCTCAAACATCTTATAAAACAAGGACCTGAACAACACACAGATGTTGTGGGTGTGGGAGCTTCATCCTCTGCGTGTGTAGGGCTCAGTGTTGTTTATTCACCTGTGACTGTCTCACAAAGATCCCGTGGTTCTCCTCGCAGGTGAAGTAGCGCTTGCCCTGCACGGTGCCGTCGTTCTTCCCCTTCCCCTCGTCCAGGATGACTCCCACCCATTTCCCCGAGGCGAACAGCGTGTTTCCGATGTAGGCGACCGTGCCCTTTTGACCTTTTCCGATCACCTCCACCAGGGAGCCCACTTTGACGGGCCGCCCGCCCCCGTCTGAGCTCATCCTGCTGCTGCCGCTGCTGGTGGTCTGAGGGAACAGGGGAAAGAGAGAGCACGCTGTTCATACACAGATTCAAATTCACACCATCACAGAATTAACCAGACATAGTGAGAACATCTGCTGCATTTGATACAGGGGCATAATGTTTTCTCTTGATCTGAGTTTGAAACATTAACAACCTTTAACCTTTAACCTTTGTGGCATCAAACTTAACAGAATGCTAATTTTATAAATTGCAGCAGTGGAGCTTAAAGGATGTTGGTGTTACGTTAAAAGCCATCCCTCTCTCTACAAATTGACTCCCTCTTTTTCAAATCTGTTGCTTCACTTATCTTCAATTGACCGAATATGTCTATGACATTATCTTCAATTATTACCCGGCTCTATTACTCATCTTCCTGTTCTGTAAGATGCTTGATTCTGATTGGTCAAAACCTCTTTACTATGGTTATTAACTTTCACTAACATGAGCAACACCAGAGGCAAACTGATCACACGTCATGTCAAATCAATCCACGGAAAAGAGTTCCGGCACATTTAGCTGCTGCTTGTTGACACTATAGACCAGGGGTTCCCAAAGTGTGGGTCAGGACCCTCTGAGGGGTCACGAGATACTCGTTTGGGGTCACGTTATGTGTTCCAGAATTTTTTTTTGTTTCTAAGTAATCCAAAGGTAACATATTTTATTCATTATTGTAAAATAAATCATTTAATAATAGCTAAATTAGAAATAAAACCTTACAAATAAAACATTTAATTAGTTTTCTGCCTTCCTTTGTTGCCAGATGTCTCCTGAGGTTAGGGTTAGAGTTAGGGCAGCACAGGAAACAGTCATATGTGCATGTAGGTATGCTAATTTTCAGCTATATGAAGTATGAAGCAACATTTGATCACTTGGAGGGACAGTTGGGGACGCAAATCTTTGGCACCTATATTTCAGGGGTCACGGGCTGAAAAGTTTGGGAACCCCTGCCAGAGACTCAACACAGGAAATTAAACTCACCAAAATAAAATACATTTCTAAGATAATAAAAAACTAAAATATTAAACCATTAAAAGAAAATAAGATGATATACTTCAAATAAGTAAATAAATAAAATAAAATAAAATAAAATAAATAAAAAGTAACTAAAATTTGAACTAGATAATAAATAAATAAATAATGAATGAATGAATGAACAAATAAATAAATAAATAAATAAATAAATAAATAAATAAATAAATAAAATAAAAGTCACTAAAATTTGAACTAGATAATAAATAAATAAATAAATAAATAAAGTAAGGTGAAATAAATCTGTTGTAAGAATAAAACTCAGTTAAAAAGCGAGACTAAAAAAGTAGGTCTTGAGTAGCAGCAGGGTTTAAAGTTGTGACATTTGCCTCGTTTATTTATAAAAGTGTGTGAACCGCAGAGCTCAGAGAAGAAGGAGAGCTGAATGAGGACAGTTTCATGTTAAATCCACCGTTACAGGAAGATAAGAATCCATCCCTGGGACTATTTTTAAAAACTGTACACATACATCACTTTAAATCAATAAAAGATTCTGTTTTTGGCAGCATGTCTGTATCTGAAGTTAGTAGATGTGGAATAAGCGGGATAATGTGTGATTAACAGGTAGTTATGGGAAATAGAATCCTGACAGGGTGAGACAACACCATAACATACATTATCCCTTACATAATTGATGATAAAAACATCATCTTTTTGTTATGATCAGTTGATATGAAACAGTTGTCCAGCTAGCTTCTAAAAGGAATAACAAAACCCAAGGAGAGCTCATGATCAGGCTTTTACAGGATCCCACAGAGAGGCTGGAAGCTGAAGGAACAGATACAGAGAGAAAGTAGCTTTAGAGTCTCTCTGGCCCGCTAAGCTGCAGGACCACACAGCGTCCTGCTCTCTCTTAATGTCACTGCAGGCTACAACAACACGGAGCGGTCAAATGTTTGTGATCATTCAACAACATCAACAATCAGCTGAGATTTCTCACAGCTGATGTGATGCAGGGAGAATAAAATGGCACAGTAGCATAGTAAAGCTGCAATATTTCATAATCAAATAATCCTGCATAACCCAATTTACAGTGTGATGTCCTAGAACCGGTGGTGACTCAGCAGACGAGCAGAGAGAGGAGAGAGGAGGAGAGAGAGAGGAGGAGAGAGAGAGAGAGAGAGAGAGAGAGAGAGAGAGAGAGAGAACGAGACAGAGAGAGAGAGAGGAGAGAGAGGGAGAGAGAGAGAGAGAGAGAGAGAGAGAGAGAGAGAGAGAGAGAGAGAGAGAGAGGGGAAGATATTATTACAGAGAGAGAGAGAGGGAGCACACTGACTCTCCTTCAGCTCTCACTGTAAACACACATTGTGGATGTGCTGCTGTTTAACTTCAACAACACAGAAAAACCTCCGCAGAGCCAAACAGACGCACAGCAGCACCATGAAGAGGACTTCTCTGTTCCAGATCCTGCAGGACTTGGAGAACATGTGATTAATGCAGATACAAGGAACTCTATTTCTGGATGTGTGGAGACAAACCTGTCCACGACTTACAAATGTACCTTTTAAAAAACTCAAACTTCTACAACTAACTTTTTAATAGAGAGACAATAATTATCTTGTTTTTTAAGGCTGATTTGAGTTTTGACAATCTGATAAAAACATTCAATAAACAAACATTTCCCCGAGGACACTTCATGAGTGCTTCTGAAATAAAACCGTGACAGTTTCACAGTAAAAATAAATAAATTCTTCAGTGCTGACTGAAACTGGAAAGACCGTACAAATGTAATCATGACTGTGATCTTTCAAAAGCCCCACATCAAAAACTAGTCGGTGCATAATTATTTTGGGACTTGTTGCCTTGAAGAGTGACCACAAATGTGGGAAGAAGAGAGAGGGGCCAAGACCAGGAGCCTGGACCTGCAGGACTACACCCTTCAGCCCTAACATTGTGCCCTTAAAGGTGAAGTGACTAACATAGATGATGTTTTTACAAAGGCACCTGTCTGTGGAAGCCTGGATGTGTTGGAAGCAGGATGAACGCTGCAGCGACCTCACAGCTACAGGAGAAGGTGGCCTAGAGGAACACAATAAGTTTGAGGTGTTGACTTTAGTTTATTTAAAGAGATTTACCTTATTTGTTTTAATATTTCATACTTTCATTTGGGAATCGTTCACTTTCCATTTCTTTGGAATTGTTCTGAAATTTCTGAAATTTGGTTTTAGGGGCTGAAAAAAAGTGTGCAGTGGTTTTATTTGAGTTACAACACACCTTAAAAATGAAAAAGGATTACTTTGTTTACAAAGATAAAGAGGGAAAAATATTGCAACTGTCCATATCTGAGAATTGAAATAAAATAATTATTTAAATTTTGAGTTCACTCCAGTTTTCTTGAAAAAGGTTATAGAATCGTGAGTGAATCGTATTGTGAACCAAAAATCGTTGAGTGTATCCTTACATCCCTACCTACAACTAGGGCACAAACTGAAGTTACTTCGTACCCTTTTCTGCTTATTGATACTGAGAATACATCCATTTAAACACAGCACTGATATGTGCCATCTTCTTAGTGATGGCAGTGTCTTCCCTCCTGAGACCCCAACACCTTGTCCTCTACTTCATGCAGTGGGGTAAATATGCAAACAACAACTCAGGGGCAAGCAGTCCTGACATTTTCAAGAGTACATACATGAAGAGTTTAACTCAGAACATTAAGAAACCCAGACACAGATCTGTGAGACGTCCATGTCAGCTCACAAGTTGATATCATAAATCTAAAGACTGTTCCCTTTCAGCAAAGTCCTCCATGCTCTACTCATGAGAGTTCACATCTTAGGCAACCATGACCAGGTCAGTAGTGGAGACAGCAACACCTTAGAACCCGGTCTTAACAGTCAGCTACTAAGGTAAAGGACTTAAAGCGTAGTAGAGGCTGGAATGTTCTTTTATAAAGACCGTTTTGTTTCAGGACCTGCTCTCATGTCATCACGGCCCCGTGCAAAATCACCTCAAGAATTCGAATGATTCGTGGATTCACGGTTTCTGTACACTTAATCTTAAAGATGATGTGACTTCTTAAGGGGTACAACTAAGGATTTACTTTCAGATTATGTCACTGCATTTGAAGAAAAAATGCTCCGCGCCATTTAAAGGAGGAAGACGCTATTTTCTTTGCAGACAAAAGCAGTTTCATTTGTTTTTTTCTCTCTAATGCAACAACATTTTAGTGATATCATAAACATATCAGAGTCATGAGATGAAGATGAGTCTCCTGGTAGCCGTTCATCTCCACATATCAAAGCAGACGGCGTTGAAATGGCTGCAGAGGATGCTTTTTCATGAACATCCCTGATGAGATATTCAGTATGTAGCAGCTGTAAAGCCGGCTCTGAATCCCCTTGATTGCTTAAAATCTAATTAACCTACCTTATAATTCATGACCATTGTAGACTGAGGCAGACACATTTATCTGGTAATGTGCAGTAAATGCATCCTTGAGTCTTTTGTCTCTTTGCACAGAATTCATTTTCAGCACAATCATCTTCTCAGAAGTTGCATTCAAGCTTTAAAGTCTATTTAAAGCTCTTGAATCACTTAGGCTTCATGCAGGAGCTCAGATGCACCCGTCGACCTTCTGCAATCAAACATCGTTTGTTGTTTCCGACTCCAACATTACGCTAAGTCATAAAAAGCCGGCTCCCTCCAGCAAACAGACTGTAAGCGGAGCGCTCGGCGTTCAGTGTTTGCTGCTCTGACCTGTTTGCCATGTGCTGCCGACAGAGGACCCGAGGAGGACGTGTTGAATTATTCAGTGCCACTCTACTCTTAAAACACACGCAGGCTCACGCAGACGACAAAGCTACAAGAAGATATAAACAGTGATAGCGCCTCATTTGCTGCACTGTAATGCATGGATGAAGGCGCTGGAAGAGTCGGCCTGCAGAAGGTACGGCTTTGAGCTGAAATACCTTCGTGCACAACATCGCAGGCTGGATTGTGAAGTACTCAATCTCTGGATTTGTCTTTATTTCTAAGTGTTCTTCTGTTATCAGAGGAAGTGAGAAGAAAAGCTGGAAGCTCTGATGTCATCCCTCCTGGTGCCCGGAAAGCTGACTGACTCAGAGTCAGATGAGTAACATGAAGTCTCCTGGTGGATCAGCTTCATACAGATGCTTTCATAAATCAAATAAATGGTTGAAACAAGATGAATTAGCTTCATATTGTGATAACTGATTCATCGTTTCAGAGATTTAGGAGCCAAAATATGAAAGATTTCTTGGGTCCAGCTTCATAACAGTTAAGATTCTTCTTTTTTTTGCATTTTCCAGGAATTTCTGACATTTTACAAACTAAAAGATGAACTGATTAATCATAAAACTAATCTGCAAACACATCAAAATGAAAGGAATCATTAGCTCTCCGGATAATACGATGCAACACGAAAGGAAACAAAGCAATACCTCACCATAAGTATGAGATTAGGGAAGTTCCTAGTCGTTGAAACAGAAATTTGAATTCTGACTAAGTCTCAAGGTGAGAAAACACTCAAGCTTCAAGTAAAATGTTGGAATACGTTATGTCACTCAGCTAGAAACGTGATCACAGACTCTGCAGGTGAACAATGACAACAGTTTCACAGTGTGGCTAAGGTTAGCAGAGCTAGCACCACCGGCCTTCAGTCCTCCCTGCAGCTTAACGTCCACATGTCTGTTTGCTATGTATCGCTAGAGTCGAGTTAATTAGACACAGCCTTTGAGATCACGTCCGACATCTGTGCTTGTTTACATCCAGGTAGTAGTTATGGCAGCGCTACAGCTCAGACACAACAAATGACCGGCATTTCAGGCCGACAATAATAAAGAACCTGTTTAACCGACTCTGTTGTTGACCAGCAATGTTGACGACATTTAATGGTCTAGTTGTCTAAGCGTGCACATCCCTAGTTAAGATAGAGTGACACAATACAACACAATATGAGAAGATGTTTAAAAACACAGCACAATAAGTCACGATGTAACACAATATGATACAATACGACAGAATACGATAAGATGCAATGAGAAGCGATGGGATAAGAGACGAGGCGTTACCATACGATGTATGACAATACGATACGATAGGATAAAAGACAAGACAAGAGGATATGATGCAAAACGATACAATACAAGACGATACTATAGGACACGATACGACTATGAAACAAGACGATACGATACAATACAAGACGATTATGATACAATACCATACGATAGAACGATTGGATACGATGAGATACGATGTGATGCGATGCGATACGAGACAATGCAATATGATACGATACAATACAATACAACACAGTATGATACACTTCATTGCTTCATTTGTCTTGGATGTAAGTGCTGCAAACATATTTAACATCACCTTTACTGCAGGTGTTCTGCATATGATCCAACATAACTAACATCTAAGATTCAAGTAAAGATAGAGGGAGGAAATGAGTTAACTCCAGTTAAGTTGAGTCATCTTCTCAGAGGTCTGAACCCAAACATCGGAGCAGGAGCATCGTATAACCCTGAGGGGCATCCGAGGCAAACAAAGAGGCGACAACTGAGACAGAGGAATGCAGCATTAAAGGGATCTGAGAGCCGTCTTTACAAAGTACGACCGAGAGGAAGATGACAGAGTGAAACTAATCGATCAGACAGAAGAGGAACAATAGCGCAGAGATCAGGAAGAACTTAAACACCACAGTCTGGCCCATTCAAAACACAACCCCGGGATGTAAACACCTTGCGCACACTCACCCTCGTGTATGTGTTCCTCCTGGTCTGTGACATGTTTCCTGATCGCCCCAGAAGCCCCCCGAGTGTGGTGTGTTAAAAAGGGGAGAGCGTCGGCCAGACAGAAGAGGGGTGTAAAAAGAGAGGTGAGGAGGTGGGGAGTACAGTGATGCTGCTGGAGCGTCTCCCTCTTCCTCTCTGTCTCTTTACAGAATCACACCATCCCTCTCCTGGTCCTAAAACAGAGCTCGAGGTCTAACAAACTCCCTCCTCTCCTCCTCTCTGGTGCTGCTCCCAAACGAGAGCCCAGCAGGAAACGTTTCCACTCAAGGAAAAAGTTTGAGGGGCGGATATTCCCGATCGAAGCCCTCTGACTGAAGGAGGTAAACAGCAGAGGAAAAGAGGAGAAGGTTCTCTCTGCTGTGAGTGCATCAGCTGAGCGGCAGCACTGTGCGGCTGCTGCAGAGTGAGAGTGTCTGCTCCGGCTCCTGCAGGAGGGAGGGAGGTGTAGGCCCGGACTGAACGAGGTGCAGGGTCCTAAAGCCTGCAAATGATTCTCTCTAATACTGCACAAAATAAACTCAACAATCATGATTCCTGTGCATGTCTACATGTTTCAGCATCATGCAGAGATCAGGAGTTGGTTTTGGGTTGATCAGGACTGCTCGGGCTTGTTTAGGAGCATTTAAGACCTCATAGGACGTTAAGAAAAGGACTACAGGATGAAGCTCCCTTGAAAACAAAAAAATGGGAGCATATTTATAAAGATAATGATGATGACTAACAAAACAGCCTTTTACACCAAGGAAACAAGTCTACAGTTTTAGATCTGCACGTCAGAGTTAAGACCCACTTCTAAAGGGCAAAGCATGATTGAGTTACAGGTGAGGAAACTTGATGCCCTCCAGGAAATTGGGAGAAATAAACAGAGCCAGGAGGTGGGAAATAAAGTCCTGTTGTCCTCTAAAGCTAGAAACAAAAACTGGTAACATGCAGTCACTTATAAGGCTGTTATTTGACCAGATATCATATGTTTCACTGGGTCTTTCTGTGTAGAAGGAGGGGATCTCATGGATCATTTGGACCCCTTGTATAACCTAGTCACTGAAGGGATCCTAAACCGGAAATCAAAGACATGGATGTAGTCTCTGGGATGTCATCCAGTGGGTTTTGGAGAGACATTTTGAAGCCAAATGATGACAGACAGACGACAGATGTTGTAATATGCTGACTCAACCGGCCTTTTGATCGACTGAGTAAAAGTGAAAGAGGTGGAGCTGATGTGGGCTTTGAGCCTCCTGACTAAAACCTACAACTATACCCCTTTTTGACCAATGTGGACCTGGTTGTAGTTCAGGGCTGATGCTCGCGCTGGTTCAGAGTAGGGATGGGCAATGATTTTTGAATATTCGTTCATTTTAAAAGTACAGTTTTTCAATGTTTTTACCGGTGCCTGGTTGTAATACGGTATTCCCGCCAGACGGTGGCTATAGAGCGTCTTAAAGCTGTTTGATAACTGCATTAGCAAACAGAAGAAGAAGAATGCTAACCGCATTAAATAGAAAAAGAAGAAGAAAACATTGGCATTGACTAAAGGTCGAGATGGAAGCTGTCAGTGTCCACTAGGGGGGATTATTTGAATAATCGTTGAATAGATACCAATGATTATCAAATAGTATTTTGTCGTGAAATGCCCATCGCTAGTGCGGAGCTGGTTCAACTTGTGAACCAACTCGGCACCAGTTTGTTTTTCCACCCACCCGCCCGTGGAAGAGCCAGGTCATGACGTCACTTCTACGTGACCGCTTTTCCCAGCAGTACTAGCGCAAACTTTCCCTCACAATAACAACGATGGTGGACAATGTAGCATGCTTGCTGGTGTTGCTCCTGGTTTTTTGAATCACATAAGGTCCCAAACTTTACCAACACCTCTGTGCTACTCGTCATGAAGCACAGATGGCTTGCTAACTCATGAATTTGTTTGGTTTGTCTTTTTGGTCACAGCAATTTTCTTGTAAAAAATGTGCATTTTAACATCGGGCCTAATGGGGATTCTTTGACTTTTGGAGTTAGCCTCAAGTGGACACTCAAGGAACTGCAGCTTTTTTTTTTTTTTTAAGTTATATTTTTGGCCTTTTAGCCTTTATTTGAGGACAGCTGAAGAGAGACAGGAAATGTGGGGAGTAGAGAGTGGGGGAGGACATGCAGGAAATGGTCGACCGGCCAGGAATCGAACCGGCGACCCCTGCGACGAGGACTGTAGCCTCTGTATGTGGGGCGCTTAGACCGCTAGGCCACCAGCGCCCCAGGAACTGCAGTTTCTTGCACTTCATCAGCTTATTTTCAACACAGGAGGTTGCTGCTTGCCTAAAGTAAGCTAAGTTCATGTTAGCATCCTTGCTTTCTGCCCCTCATTATCTTGTGTTTCATGAAAAGCTGTTTAGAGCAATGTTAAAAAGTGAGACTGCAGGGTTTTTAATGGTTCTGATTAAAGTTACTTTGGGATATAAGACAATAAATCCGTGCGAATGTGTAACAGACAACTTAAGCTACATCAATCAGCTACTTTCTAAATATCTATCTCTACAATATTATCAAGATATTTGTGGTCATGAACATCAATTTGAAAAAGATTGGGGTTCATCAGAGAGATGATTTCCTCATGCAGCAAAGAACAATGTAAGAGTCCTGATGTTTCCTAAATTCTGCACTGCGGTCTGTCAGAGAGCTTTTGAATTCAACTTCGTCCTCGTGCCAAAAGCTCGAAAGCTGCGAGGAAAACAATCCGTCCAGCCTCAAAATTAAAAACAAAAACCACAGGCAGTCGGCTTTTTTTCAACCATGGGGGGAGGCGAACCAGTTCAACCCAATCTGTGTCATTGTTAGTGAACACAAAAGGCCCAGGTGATGCTCGATAATGCAGCACACACACTGTAAGCGAGAGCCAGCAGATTGCATTAGTGCCCCGGCCTGATGCTGTGGCCCATCACAGAGCGAGGATTAACTCTCCTTTATCAGCTTTTATCAGCTAACTGCATGGCTGGGCCTTTTTTTTTTTTAACTCTCACTCTTCTCTGTTTCTGTGTTGTCATCTTTTTGCAATGAGAGCAAACGCTGCAGGGTTTCTGTGGGAAAGCTTTCAGAGACGCTGAGAGAGTTTGCAGTTCAGCATCTGCAACAAAAGAAACCCCAGCTTCAGGACGAGGAGATATATACTCTCTCCTAACAAATAATTCAGAAGTTATAAAGCTGCAGAAAACAAACAAGGACCAGGACCCAAAATACATAAATCTGAGCCTTTAAACTGACTGAGACTGCACTCTCAGTCTTTAAAACAGCAGACATGGGACAGTTAGACTCAGTGAGGATTGCCAAACACAAAATAAATCTCTGCAGACTTTTATGCAAATGACAAAGGCAGAGAGGCAAAGGAGGGGCAGCCCTTATCTGAAAGTACAAAAAGAGACAGCCAGCACACAGACTAAATATAATGAAAGATCTGCCTCTTTACAGCAAATGGGAACAATGGGGAAAAAAAGAGGCGTCACCACCACCAGCTTAACAAAACGCTGTCTGCTGCTGCGAGAGCACGGGAGGGCTTCAAACAGAGGTGACACACGGAGCGGCACAACCACGCCGAGCCGGTCTGCAGGACCAGGGAGGACAAACTAACGTCATGCAGAAGGTAAGGATGTCTTTGTCCTTGAAGCTTTTATTAGAGATCTAATAAAAACAGGAGGAAAGTTCATGAATAGCTGAATCATGGGCTGAAAGTGCTTTGTCAGGAGTCATCAAGGTGAGGAAATCAGAGGTACGTCACAGAAAGCATCAACGAGAGCTCTTATTAGAAATCAATCTGATCGATGAGGTTGTTTCTCTTTTAATGAAGTCAACTGTTTCTGATTATTTCATTTCATTTAAATAAATATTGATGGATGTCCTCGGTTAGCTTCGAGCTTGAAAAGTGATGATGCGTTATAACTTCTCAGCACTGGGATTAAAGCTCCTGTGAGGAGTTTTTAGCTGGTTGTAAAGCAGACTGAAATGACTCTTTATGTCTCTTTATGACCTTAAAAAGCAAACAAGAGCATCAACAAGAGGAGGGACTTCTTCTATGTAGTTATATTTAATGTCTGAAACCCCTGGCGTGGGGTAGATGTCAGACTAAGTGAGGCTGTTACTGTCACTCTTAGTTTCAATCAGTTTCATAACCAGTGAAAAAAGTCGGAAACAGAGTTACTAGTCGGTTAAATGAATTATTAACATCTTAATTATTGCAGGGCTCTACTACCTGGATGTAAACAAGCACAGATGACAGATGGCATCTTAAAATGTAGAGTAGTTTGTCTGACTTTTTCCTTACCTTCCAACTAGTCAGTCAGTCCAAATTCAAATTTCTGATTAAATCATAGACTGTATAAATAATGGCCGTAGTATCTGTGACGTCACCCATCTGTTTCTGAAGTTTGAAGCCGATCGTTGGTGGGAGCCATATTGGAAATGCTGAACTCAATTTAACACTAGTCTAGCTAGTGTGACGTAAAGAGGCGGGCTTTGAGCCTCCTCATCAACAGCTACAGTGTTCCCGCCTGTCAATCAAGTCAGCTGTGCCTCTCATTATGGAAAACTCGTAATCTTAATATCTTCAAAATTGCAGCAATATGAAAAAATTCACCCCCGTACAGATCGAGAAATGAGCTGCATTATATTTCTGCTGTAAAGATTGCCTTTTTTGAATGGGCGTGTATGTGGTTTCCGGTACTTCCAGAGGCAGCCTCTAGTGGACACTTGAGGAACTGCAGTTTTTAACACTTTGGCATTGGCTTCAATTCTCGTGGCTGAGGTTGCTGCTTGGATTAAACAGCCAGATAATTTGCAGCTTCAAAACATCTCTATCCAACAACCACATATAGAGTTCCTAATAATATAGCTAAAAATGCCTTCCAACATTTAATTTATGACAGACATTTTGATAATCTAATACAGAATCATTCTCTAAAAACTGAACCATTGTAGCACTGAAATGTATCATTTAAAACAAATAATTCTTACATTTATTCTATATACAATCATGAATTCAAAATCAAAATAAGATTAATTTATAATTAGAGATAATTCTTCCTGCATTATGCTTGCAAACTGTGTTGGACCGGTCTCCCCTCTGGATGCATGTTAATGATATTCAGTCTCCTCCTGGAAAATAGGTCATCCATAGAAAACTGGAGCTAATCATGTTCATTACTTCACCTCACTTCAATGTGCATCAAATCAGCCTGACACACTTCCACAAAGAGCCCAGTTTTAACAGCTATTGTATAAAATAATCTTTATTGCTGCATATAAAAGCTTTATCTGTAATTTGGTGCCATCTAGTGAGTCCAGAACCCAGAGACCTCAGACCACTGCCCAGGAATAATACTATTAGAGTCATTTATGTAACATTTGGTGCTGTATTCATCAAAACAGGTGGTATTATATGAATGTTGTGATTGTTATGTGTGTGGGAATTATAATAAATCAAAGCATGGGTGTGGCAGCAGCTTGATGTGACATTTTCTGTCGACAGATTAACTAAATTGGATGAAACAATCAGAGAGAGAGATGATCTGGATTGGAGATTAAGTCATTTAAATGGGAATAATTCCCCTCGTCATCCTATTAAAGATGATATTTGGATCAAAATCGATTCAATTATCACCACCTGAAGATTTATAATAATTTATAATGATTTATTCTTTATTATGAGTCCATTTGAGTGCAAATTGAAGCATTTGAAGGGTGTAAATGTTCTTAAAATCATCCCCTTCATGGCTGATATTTGGGATCTGTCAGTGGGACACTCCCTGACCAGCTGCTAGCACAGTTAGCTGTTAGCTTCGGTTGGATTTCAGTTAACATCATTTTAACGATTTAATATTAAAGACACACTCATATTTATATTCACACAGATGTGTTTTTGTCTTATGATTATATTTCCTGTTATACATTTCACATTTTGTCTTTCATTCTTACCTGTTTGTGTCTTAAAATCCGGCTAACCGTTCAGCTTCGTCCTGACAGGCTACATCCATCCATGGAGGTCTGACCGGACTCAGGTTCTCTGAGGTGTCCGAGATAGTGCCTGACAAGCCCGCCTCACAGGGACGGAGCGACCCGGTGGAATCCTTCACACAGGGTCTGATAACAGATACTCTAAACTGTGTTATTTTATTAAATCATGAGAATATGAGAGAAAACACTGTTTAAATACTGAGAGTCAGCTTCTGGTCTCAATCAGTGAAATGTCTTCTTCTCTAGAGGAGCTATTTTTATCCAAGCAATTCAGGTACCAGTGTGGGAAAATACATGTGGATGCATTAAATTTTTCCAAATTTATTAGTAAAATATAACAGAAGAAGGTTGCAGAGGATTCATCCTAAAACTGTGCATATTAAAAAAAAAATCCCTTAAAAAACAAGACTTTGATGGAGGTAATTGAAGCATAAAACACAAGCAATGAATGAAAATACACAAGAAAAAAACAACTGAAAATGCAAATTAATTCAACTATGATACTACAATATCTGCATGTCATATCTGAGCAAGTTTGCACATTTTTGTGACACTTTTCATGCATTTAATTGAAGTTATTTTTTAGTTTTTTCCATCTTTTGCATCACATTTGCATTTAACTTTAAGAAAAACATTTAAAATTTGGTTTAACTCTCACCTCTTTTAAATCAAGACTTTTTTATTTGCCACTGCCTTCCTATCTTAGCTTATTTTAACTCACTTGAAATGCAAATTTTAGTGTAATTTGTAATATATTTCTAATTTTCCTTTTCTTTTCTGTTTTATTATATTTGTCATTTTAATTATATTCTTTTATGCCTGTCTGAATGTCTCCAATGCTTTTAATGTTTTAATGTAAAGCACATTGAGTTGCCCTCGTGTATGAAATGCGCTCTACAAATAAAGCTGCCTTGCCTTTAAGGTGAAAGTTAACTTCTAAAACTCCTGATTTAAACCACAAATGTGATCCCAAACACAGGCAACTGGACTGGTAGAAATTTACTTCAGACCTCTCCTCTGAAAGGCTTCTTCAGTTCTGACCAGACTGGGAAAGAGCTAGAAAATATAAAGCCTCAAACAGTCGTGGGTGTGTCCAGGTAGTCACAAAAGGATCCTAAGGAGGGTCGTTAGTCTAGTCTGGACACACCCACGACTACTAGAGGCTTATATTTTCTAGCTCTTCCCCAGTCTGGTCTGAACTGAAGAAGCCTTTCGGAGGAGAAGTGAAACATCTTCAAGAATTTCTACCAGTCCAGTTGCCTTACAGATCAAGCTTTGGATTACCATGACCTGGATGACTGAGAACCTTCACAGACAGATACCAAACACATATTTATTAGATCTGTCATGAAACATTAACAACAACCTGACAGCCTCACAGCTTGTAAGGATCAGACTCAAATCCAGACAAACCTCAGCATTAGACAAACTCACAAACATCCAATTTACTTCCTAGCAGGATCCGCTCCCTGCAGCCACAACCTTCCTGCCTCACAAGAGACTCAGGAGACTTGTTCGTCCTGTTGGAACAGGTGGCAGTTTTTGTCTTTTGGGCCGTGCACCAGCTGCACAATGATGGTTAAAATAGGATGAAAAAGGTCTAAAATTCTCTTTCATGATGGAACACATCATGAAAATACAGACGTATATCTCAGGTTGTGTTATCTAGATTTCTCTGGACACATACCAGAGCCTACTAAAAGACAAAAAGAACAAAATGTGAGTTTAGTTTAGATGAAATGAGAAGTATAAATAGTGCATGTATCAAAAGCCCTGTCAAAGGCAATGCTGTTAGCATCTAGAAAATCAGATCCAGGGACGAACCAATCCAGCTTTAAGTCTCCTATAATTTAATCACATAAAACGTATTACCATCATTTATATGAGGGACAACTTTAGCCCTAAAAAGCCTAGACCATTTTTGGGGGCACCAGACTCCCCTGAATTTATTTTGAATTTGCTGAATGAGACAAACATGGTAATGGAAAGCTGAGAATGCCCGCTGTAACAGAGTTTTTAAAGCTTGTTGAAAGGATTAGTGTTTCACAAGTTGTCAAAGATTCAAGAACAAGTAGCCTCCGCCGGCTATCTAGGCCTTTGAGGGTTAATTATGTAAAGATGTTTGTTGTGTATGGTTTATAGATGTAGACAAAAACATATGCTAAATCATACCAAGCATTCACATGTGGTTAGTGTGAATAGTTATATTTAGAAAATTTGCATCAGCACCCATTAAAGTCAGAAATATAACTCTGAAAATCATTGAAAATTTGGTACATAACCTGCAGAGTTGAACAAATTAAATGTTAGACTGATCATGAGAAACTTTTTATTAATTGCTAATAATTTGCAAAATAATAATAACAGCTCTTAACTGTTTCTTGCAGTCCGTGTAGAGTGATGCAGACGAGTTAGAGATGTAATGTTTCAGCTTCTGGCTTCATAAAAAATCAGGTAAAGGAACATTTTTACAGAGGTGGACAGAGGCTGCAGCAAAATCACAAATACAGGATGATCTCAGAGGACGATAAACCAATCAGGCGTTACATAATGACCTCTGACAGGTGAAGTGAATAACACTGATTATCTCTTTACAACAGCAGGTGAGAATTTGTCCTCAAAGTTAGGAAGCAGAAAAATGAGCAAGCTTAAGGATGTGAGTGACTTTGACAAGAGCCAAATCATGATGGCTTTACTGGGTCAGAGTGTCTCTCAAGCTGCAGCTCAGTGGTCATAATGTTAAAGCTGATTGGTGTAAATGCTGCATGATGAAGTGGATCAGTCAACTGGTTTAGTTTGAAGATACCAGTGTCACTCTTTGGATTACTGAACTATTATGGAACAACAAATGGAGGTGTATAGGTTGTTGGAGTGTGTTTGGTTTGCTCAGTTTATTTTATCAAATCAAAATAATTTACAGAATTAAATAACGAAATTACTTTCTTAATCGAGAACAAACTGACAACATGAGAATGAACAGAGCATCTGATTCTACGACCAATCTGTGTGTGTGTGTGTGTGTGTGTGTGTGTGTGTGTGTGTGTGTGTGTGTGTGTGTGTGTGTGTGTATGTGTGTGTGTGTGTGTGTGTGTAAATGTGTTACAACAGACAACAAGTCTGGCCTTTAACTGCAAGTATTTTGAGTAAACAGTTCCTCATGTGGATGTCACTTAACAAGTCCTGAGTGGTTTTTTTTGTCTTTACTGCAATGCATGCTGGGTATACATAGTCTAAAAAACTGTCTGTATGGACGGTGCTGCTGCCCTGAAGAGCTGAACAGTCTTTGTGTTTCAGTTTGACGCCCCTCAGTCCTCCTTTCTGTCCCTCTGTAAGTCCAGTCTGTACTCGATCAGAGTGAAGTTCATGACTTTGGCAAAAAGCTCGGGTAAGAGAAACTCTCTGATCTTCTCGTAGCCCATGCGCTCATACAGCTTCTGAGCGTCTGTCTGCACCACCGAGGTGTACAGGATCACCGCTGCAAACCCCCTTTCACGAGTGAAATCAGCGACTGTCTGACACAGAGCTTGGGCGATCCCCATCCTGCGGTGACTTCGGCGTACAGACGCACGTTTCAGCTCCAAACATCCCGGGGCGTTCTCATTGGGGAGGCAGGCAACCGTGCCGACCACTCGACCGTCATACTCTGCCACCCAAAAACACGTGTCCTTCTGCTGCAGGTAGGTCCCAGTGATGTCGTTGAGGTCCAGCTTGAGGGACGTGTCAATGTATTTGTTGAATATGTAGACGACAAACTGCCGGGCACCAGCCAGGAGGAGGGTGACGGCGAGGACGGGCAGCAGGATGGACTTGGAGCTGGCCATGAGAGCGCAGAACGTGCACATGAGAATCATCTGAGTGGGCGGCTGTTTGAGGAGGTGCACGAAGGACGAGGGGACGTGCTCGCTCATCCCCAGGGTGAAGATCTCCTTCACTGCCTCGTCATCGTCGGCCTGATACTTTCGGATCTGGATGGTGGCCATGGCTCAGCTCTGCTTCTGAAGACGACACAAAAACAAACATGAGAGTGAAAAAATACTCAATTCTAAAACTTTTGAAAAACTAAAGAGGGAAGTTGTTTAGAAAACCGAGATCTGTTTAAGTATCTACAACCGAGACATTTTTACATAACTGAAATTAAAAATAAATGATCAGTCACACTGTAAGATACTTAAGGATCCACAGACTCTATACCTTGGACTGCTGCTTGAGGATGTCATTCTAAGGGAAGACACCTATCTCTTCAAAGTCTTGATCCTGGCATGTAAGAAATCCATCACAAGGAACTGGCTAAAATGTGACCCCCCTCAATCAGGTTGGTTGGGCATAATCAAGGAAATAAAGTCCATGGAAAAACTGACTCATTATTTAAGAGTGAAGGCAGGACTATATGAACAACGCTGGGCGAAAAGGGCCGCATACAAGAGACACTGCTACACCTGGCTTGAATGTGAATGTCAGTAACTGAGCTGTTACCCCCCCTAAGTTAGCATGTCTTGTCTTGTTTTGTTTTGTCCTTCTGTTCTATGTGATAAATTAAAAAATTAAAAAATTAAAAACTCAATAAAACAACTTTTGTTTACTTCTTTACAACACGTGTGTAATCTTTCACTTTAAGAGCAATTTTAGAAAGGGAAATTAAGTAATCAAATCAATGCAATTGTGCTCATTTTGTGATGCTTGTATTAGATTTTCTCTTTTTTTATTTTTTTTTTATTTTATAATTCACCAATTAGTGTGTAAACATGAAGTCGATACAGACATACTAACAAGTACAAACATTACAAAACATGGAAGGACACATTTATACAGTTGTGAAGAGATAGATGACAGAGGAGAAGAGAGGGGGGAGAAAATTAACCCAACAAATAAAAACACAAACAAGAAAGAATAAAATAAAATACATATTAAAAAATTATATTTTCTCTTTATCAAATGCAACTTTTATTCTGCTATTGTGAGGAGCTTTATAAGTTGTTTTCCAATGTGCTGCACATTCAGCAGTCTTAGTTTAACATGCAAACACCCTAAAAATATGAATAAATACTGCTTATATTTTAAATCAGAATCCAAAGACACTGGATCCATGCAATTTGAGAGTGCATTTTTAAAAATGTTGCATTTTTTCTTTTATATATTCCAAAATACTAGAATTAAATTAATTCATTTAAAAAAAAAGAAAGTTTAATAGTTAGTAAAATAGATAATAATTATAAGAAGCTCTGTAAGGCAGTGAAACAAGTCATAGATGAATAATAAACAGCCTGTAAACTTTAACAATCATTACTGCAGGGTTAAGTCAGACAGCAGCCTCATGTGACCACTATGACCCTCAAACCTCACATAACATTAGAACAGTCTAAAGGTTCATTATAAGATGCTCACTTTGATCAATATTGATGGTTCAACACATTATAAGATAAGTATTGAGATAATATATCCCACTGCTCCAAACATAATCTGATAAAAGAAACAAGCAACAGTTTTAACTCCTGATCAGCTAACAGCAAGTTAGCATCCATGCTATCCTGACTTCCCTTTATGGGACTCGATTGTTCTGGAAATCAGCAGGAATTAAAAATAATAATAGGGTGCATAAAGTTTGAATAACTTACATGTTGTATCTAAATGCAGAAACAGCAGGGTGTGGATGAACTCAGGGCTGTAAAGTTGCCTGAAGTCAAAACCGTCTCATTATTTCAGACTCCTGCGAGGTTACTTCACTTCCTGTATGATGCGTTCAGGAACGATCCGTATAATAGGAAAGTCAAAACACTTCAGTTTCTTGAGAGGATTTTAGTGACATTACATTTATTTGTGTTAATAAAAACTTCTCAAATATCACATTCAAACACCTGAAATATAATTCCACCGTGAAATACATATATGAAGTATTTCCTTCACAAGGCTGCTCCTTGTAAAGTGTTGATATAGATATTTACGAGTGATTCCTGAAGATACAGGCACTTGACGTCACTGCTTCCATGATTGTGATTGGCTGTGGTCTGCAGACAGTCTGACATTGTTTACACATTGTGGAAAATCATTGTGGAGTGAACCAGTAACCCAGTCTCCACTTGAACCATAGAACCAAGGACCTTTACCCTTTAAACCAAATCATCTTCAACTTGTGACTCATAACCACAAGGTGCATGTCAACAGGTTGTAAGGTGAATACTGATTATCAATAAGTAGTCTGATTAGAGACACATACTTTTTTCCTTCTTTTCTGCACTTTTCATGAACTTTTAAGCCTTCACATTTTTCAAAACATGGTTATCCATTAAACTATCAGTTTACAAAATAAGTGGACACATTACAAAACCATAAAAATACTATATTTCCATATTATACTATATTTCTGATTGTTTAAACGTGCATAACCAACAAATTTAAAGGAAAACACTAAAAAAAAAGAACTAAATTGAGCACCATTTATTCAAACATGGGTCACAGAGTCTGCAGGTAAACAATGTTGAATTGCTGCTGAGTATGGTTAAGGCTAGTAGAGCTAGCATCACCAGCCTTTGGTCCTCCACGAGCCTGTGCTGGTTCCTCATTGCTCTGGTCGAGTGATTATATGCCAGTTTAACCAGACACAGCCTACATGCAACTTTGTCTCCATCTTCTTGGTCAAAATACTGAGAAACCACACCGTAATAAGAGATGCCATCTGTCATCTGTGTTCATTTAGATCCAGGTAGTAGAGCACTCTCGCACTATGGCAGTAGATTATAACCGGAGAGACCCAATAGAGACAATATGTGACCAGCATCTCAAGTTTCTGGTCTTAAAAATATTGATTATTTGTTTATATCAACTTGTAATTTGACCAAACATGCACACATCCCTAGTGGCAGGAGCTTGGTCTGTATGGACTTGGGAAGTGGAAGACAGTCACATTGGTCCCAGTGCAGAACAGAGTCTGGAGATTGGGACCAGCAGCTACAGCGGTGCCAGTTCATCTCCAAGGCACTGCTGAGGTGCCCTCAAACAAGGCACCAAATCTCAAACTACTCGGGGTGTTGGATCCATTCATTCACATAGGATCATGTTTGTGCATGTGTATATACGTCTATAACCTCTGTAACAGCTTTAAATGTGAAGAGGAACATCAGTAAAAATGTCTACATTTATTGTGAAAACTTTCTTGTTTGCTCTCTTTCATTTGTCTCTGATATTTGTGGCATTTCATTTTGTTAATTTCACATTTATTCAGCCACAGAGAGAAGCTGTCAGTTTTATTTATACTACCTTTAATCATGTGCATCAACTCTGGCTTTAAAGCTTTCCAAATTGGAGTAATCTGAGGTTGTTGTGGAGATCTTTGTTTCATTTCGGCTCACATTTGAACAGTATCTACAGCCTGATAAGCAGTAAAATACATAAACAAGAAAATATGATAAAGAGAAAACAAAGTCTGAGGTCGAACACTTCCACCTTTGAAAGCAGGAGACAAACAGCTGATGTTAGTTTACACTACAGCATCATGAGGTACAATAAACAAAGTATTTCACATTACATGAAGACTGAAAAAATAATTTATTGTCTCCACAAAAACAAATTTAACTAGAGTTCAAACATCAAATGATTGTACAGATTTTCCCTTTTTGCATTGAATAAACTAAATTGATAGTCAGAAGATATAAAAGCATTATTTCCCTTTATACATTTGGTTTTGTTCGTACAAAACATTCACGTTACATTCACCCTCCTGCTCCCTGAGTGAGCAGAAACGAAAGCAGCACGTTTTATTTTCCAGTCTTTGTTCCTGTGTCTCGCTCCTCTCCTCCCTCTCCTCCCTCCTTCCTCTAGCCCAGGTTGATCTCTCCTGCGAACATGGTGATGAGCAGGATGATGGTGAACCCGGTGAGCAGCCCCGCGTTCTGGATCAGGAAGAAGATGATCTTGGAGGATGTGCGCGTCTCTTCCTGTGCTATATTGTCCATCTCTGGAAACTGAGGACATAAATGACAATCAGATATCTGTCTCTGACACGTTGCATTAACAGGCAAGTACAATAGCCTTATTGTGCAACAGTCAACACAAGAAGAAGCACTGTGACATTAAAAAGAAGAGTGAAACAGTCTGATTGTGGACACAAGTATTGTTTATGCTCATTCAATAAAACCAAAGTAAGACCACAAGTTTGTTCTCTAATGGAAAAACATCATCATGCAGAAGGTACACACTCCATGCATCCAACAAGACTCCATGTCTGTTAAACCACTCAGCACAAAAAACACTCTCTTTTGTCCACCAGGGGGCAGAACTATGCTCATATTTTCTGCCTAGAAAGTTGATGCCACAAAGGAGCAGCAAGTCGTCTATCCACAGGCATCATGAGAGCAGCATTAGCATTCAATAGGAGTCAGTTTTATGGGCTCTGAGTCTTATTTTGATGCCTCTAAGTTCTGAGCATGTGCAGAGCAGCTAAAACAGTGATGTTGTGGTGGACAAACCAAAACAATGAGCTGAAAGACACTAAAGCATCGTGTTGAGGGATGAGTTTCTGTGAGTTCATTATCACAAGAAAGAACTTTCTGAAATGCATGTGTGTATTCTATCCTTAGTTATTAGAACTGTTTCAAAGATGTACCAAAGCATCTTGAAGATGTAAATCTTTAGTGGGAACGAAGGACTGAGGGCTCCAAAGAGGAAGAGGAACAAAGATGCCAAAGTCGGGCTGGATTTCTGCACATGAGGAGTGTTCTCATCTGTAATCTGACTCACCATGTCTGCCAGTGCAATGTACAGGAACATTCCTCCTGCGATGGCAAAGATTGCGTTGGGGGCAAAGTTGCTACCGAGCAGGATGCCAAACACGAGGCCGATGTAACACGAGACGGCCGACAGCAGGTTGAAGAAAATGGCCTGGGGGACGCTCATCCCGGCGTTCAGCAGGATGACGAAGTCACCTGTGGAGAGAGAGCAGAGACACAAAGACCACGGTTAGAAAAGAAAGAGGATGCTTGATGATGGATTTCAAAGATGTGTGTTATTTTGCTCTGTTGGAAAGTTTTAAATAACAAAAAATTTTGGTTCTATTTCTGCATGAAAAACATCATCTAAGCTTGGATTTCAGAGCACTTAATAACTGTGCTCATCATCTAATTTCCCTGACTTAGAGTGCAGTTATCAACATTTATTTTGCATTGATTTGGCAACTGTTTCTTCTGTGACTACATAAAAATGAAACTAGTAAAACACTTCTCATGAAAATTCTAATTTGTAGGATTTTCTGGCCCTGACTGATGAAGACATCACTGATTTTTACTTCATTTAGTTCATACAGCAGAATTAAAACTGCTCTCAGACTCTCTGTACCTGCGTTTCAACATTTAGCAGGTAAAAGCTTCCGTCCTAGATAAATAGGATTCAATCTCTTGTGTGGAAAAACACATCATCCCTCCTTCAGTGGATACTTTAACACCCAGTGAGCACAAACACTGAATAGCTTCTTTTGGATCATCTAACCCAGTCCTCTGGAGTCTTAATGAAACATCTGTGCTGTGATTTGGTTAGAATATCATTTGGATGATGCACCAGATGAGGTTCTGGATCCTGAATAAACCTTCTCTTCACACCCAGTTTATAACATCTTGTCCACTGTGGCCAAAGACGTCTATTACAAGTTTTTTCAGACTCATATTTCATTTGAAAACCTGCTTCTTTTGCTCATTGTTGGAGCTAGTATCCATATTTCTGAAAGCAGACACATCAAAAACAAAATACAGCATCCAACTTCTCCACAGCTGATGTTTTGTATTTATGTGCAGGAGGTTTTTGCAGATGGAGCTCGAACAGGAGGGGTTAAAAGTTAAAGGTTTTGTTGTAATTCTGCTGTCTGCCAGTAGAGGTCGATAAAGATCACAGATTCCTGAAGGCTCTTGAAGTTTGTAAAGATATAATCTGCTGTAATCCCTTTAATCCTGTTTTTCCTTCCTGAACTTTCAGGTTGTAAAACTTTATTTTGTTTTCGTCGAACCTGCCTCACAGAATCACTTCATTTAAATAAACCTGTTGGTGAAGTTCGCTCTGATTTAGATCCTCACACCTGAGAGATGTTTTCTGAATACAGCTTGACATGTTTGTTATTTTTTGGGAGCTCAAAATAAAACTTTGTGTGTTTGTATGTAATGAAAGATCTCCTCGTGGGGTGTCTCAGGATATAACATCTCACCCAGCTCATGAGGAAACTCCTCACACACGATGGCGGTGGACGTGCTGAACCCCGTCAGCACCGACACTGTGAACGAGGCGCCGATCGCCAGCCCGTCGATGAAGTTGTGCAGCGCGTCGCTCAGAGTGATCATCCACGCCACCGTCTTGATGCTGGAGATGCGTTTTCCACGCAGCCAGTGACACATCACCTGGACCTCCTGGTTAACAGAGAGACACGCTGATGTTTGAGCATCGCAAAGAAGAGACATGGTGTATGTAAACATGGACATATGTGGGTAAAGATAGCATGCAATGATATCTTTATGTTTAAACCCAAAGTTCAATTCATCCAGGAAAAGAAAGGACATGTTTGAAGGTTCTGCTGCTGGAATCTAATCAATCAATAGCTGCTGAAATTGATCTTTAATGTACAGAAGAAGGAAGAAAAGAGTTTCAATTAAGATGGAGAACTTCTTTAAACCTGCACCTGTATCATATGTTCAAAGTCACAACTGAACAAACTAACAAAATATAATGTGCGACATTTAAATACAAAGAAAGCTCCACAGTCTAAGGAGTTGATTTTAGCCCAAGTCCCGCCTCTGAGAAGGCAAATCAGCCAATCAGATTTCACAGAGGGGCAGTGACACCCCTGGACTCATCTTCTGGACACCATGAATGTCTTTTTTTTTTAGTTATATTTTCGGCCTTTTTCCCTTTATTGACAGGACAGCTGAAGAGAGACAGGAAATGTTGGGAGTAGAGAGTGGGGGAAGACATGCAGTGATTGGTTGAGCAGCCAGGAGTTGCACCGGCAACCTCTGTGACCTCTGTTAAAAATGACTATAGCCTCTATACGTGGGGCACTCAGACCACTAGGCCACCAGCTCCACAATGGAGAGCTTCTTTAACCTGTATTGCAGGGCACTGGTGGCCTGGCGGTCTCAGCCCCCCACATACATATTTGTATTATTTAACTTCTATTTTATAATGTAAAACTACCTCTGCAACTCACCACTGCACTTTATCATATTATTTTAGCCTGTACATATTAGTCAAGCTATTTGTTGTTTCTTTGTATTTATAGCTAAGGTTATTGTTATTATATTTTCATTTTATTTTTTATTGTAGTTCTTATTCTTATTCCTATTCTTATGCCTTGTACAAAGAGAGCACAGTTTACCAAAGTCAAATTCCTTGTGTGTTCAAGCATACTTGGCGAATAAAGCTGATTCTGATTCTGATTCTGATTCTGATTCTGATACAGAGGCTACAGTCCTCATTGCAGGGGTTGTTGGTTCATTCCCAACCAGTCGACCATTTCCTGCATGTCTTCCCCCACTCTCTACTCCCCATATGTCCTGTCTCTCTTCAGCTGTCCTGTGGAATAAAGGCAAAAAGCCCCAAAAATATAACTTAACCCCCCCCCCCCCAAAAAACCTGTATTGCATGTTCAAAGTAACAAATGAACTAACTACCTAAATAAAATGTGTGACATTTAAATACAAAGAAAGCTCCAAAATCTAAGTAGTTGAGCTTAACACAAGTCCCGCCTCTGAGAAGGCAAATAGCCAATCACAGCTCAAGCTTTTGGGGTGGCCAATCAGATTTCAGGGAGGGTCAGTGCCACCTCTAACCACCTTTCTAAACACGCCCCTGAACTCGTCTTCTGGAGACCATGAATGCCTGAACAAGATTTCCCCTTCTGCATCCAAAGATTCATGTCGACAGGATGGTTAAAAAATAAAGACTTCAAGGAAATCTGGACCTGAATACTTCAAGACTCCTCAATCACACCAAATATTCTCTCAAAATGGAAGTGTAGCAATTACAGTCGAGCTCCTCAGTCCCAAATATAAAGGATGAAGTGTTTTTAAAGGGCAACCTGAGAACACGAGGACATAAACAGAGCCTTCGGGCCTCGGTTTGGATACTCTGCTGTGACAGAAACGCTACTCTTATTAGTCAGGGCCAAACAAGAAGCCTTTGTGCTCCAGCCAGACAATTCCTGCATTTACCAGGAGGAGAGACGATGAAGAGGCCGGTGCAGCTCGGTTTCATGGCTCGGTGAAAGCTGGCATGTTCTGTTTGTTTAGTGTTTTGGTTCCTTTAAAGCCAGACTCCTCCATACGAGCCCAGAGATTAAGCTGTTAAATATTAACAGCAGCTCTAATCGCTGTGTGTGACTGATAACGGCTCGATGGGTGACTCAAAAACAAAGTGCAGAAAGTAGTAGGGCACCAACACCAGATTAAAGATCCACAGTGTTTGATGTTTCAGCTCCTTTTGGACCTACTTTAAATTTCTGTTTGTGTTTGCACTGTGATATTTTCTGCACAACACATGCTGACACTCACATCCATAGAACTGATAAGATGTTTCAGATGCTGTAATCTATTTATAGTGCCTGATGAACGCTCGTTAGGTGTGTCTGTGAAGGAATCTATGCTGCATTGTGGATTTCAATCAAGCACACATTTACTTTAGATAAGATTTCATAAAAGACTCACTGTTTTACAAGCTTTTCCAAGACCTTGATACTGATCTGATGAAGGTGATTGAGTACACGGTTGATTGCTGAGTAGTTTGATTTAACAGGTTTGTAGAGTAATCGATCTCAAGAGGTGGAAAGATGACGTTTCTCTGCAGTGTTACCTGAGAAGATGTCACGTTTGAATGCGCAGGCTCCGGGCTCGGGCTGCTCTTGTCTGTGGCGATGGTGTTGATGTTGGTCAAAACGATGGAGTCCTTTTTATCCAGTAGGTCTCCATTTTGGAGGGAGTTTTCTTGAGTGGTCTCTGAGGGAGTGAAGTGACTGTGGCCGTGCTAAAGACAAGAGAGAGACACAGAGAGGTTAGATAAAGAGATGAAGAGAGAAAAACTATGATGGTTGCAAGAAAAGGGTCAAATAAGGTCAAATATATCCCAACATTTTAAAGATGAGTGAGGGTAACTGTCTCAGTTCAAAAGAGAGATTGGTGTTTTAAACGCAGCTTGAATGTTAAAGATCGGTCCAGACACGGTGGAGTTATCGGTGATCAAAGTCAACAAATCTGTCCTGCCTGCAGATTTAAAGGGTGTGTGCTTTAAGTGGTATAATATCAGGGATCTATAAGGTGGGTGTGCGTGACATTAACACACTGACTCAGGGAAATATACTTTGAACATTTGACCTAAGGAGGAAAAACCACTGAGAGCAGAAACATCATGTACAAGTCTCCCTAATACGTCATTGAGGATGTTGAGTTGTGGAACAGAACAAAGATTAGCTCCTCGTAGCGTGAAGCACATTAGTAGTAACTGGCTAATTCATGGGCTTCTTAAGACGATTTGGGGCTGCAACCTTCGATACAAAGGAGTGATTATGTTCTCCCTACTCCCTACTACTAATCCAAGAACTCTTAATCTACTTTCAGGGTTTAAATTCTCAAATGAGGCAACTTTCCCTTTTGATTAACTTCAATTTTTCAATCCTCAGGAGACGTGTGGTTGTGTAATCTGGTGTTACCCAGCATCAACATTGTAACTGAATGAAAGGGGGATAAATTACAGTGAGGTCTGTGCCTGTGAACATAGTCTCAATGATGTCACCCGTTGGTTTCTGAAGAGGTGTTATGAAGCCCAACGATTGCAGTCGCCATATTGGAAAGTCAACTCAGTCATGCCCCTAACTCCTAACCCTGATATATTCAAAAGGGATGAGTCATACAAAAGTATCAACGCACTGAAACATGTTTAATTGTGTTGGAAAAAAGGACATTTTAATAAGGGACCTAATGGGGATTCCTTCGATTTTGGATGCAGCCCCCAGTGGACACTCAAGGAACTGCAGTTTTTAGTACTTCAGCGCTGATTTCATTATTTGACATGAGTTTTCCACCTTTCTATGGCATGCTAAAAACTTCATGAGGGGGTGCTTTGAGGGACATTGTAAAATCAGAAGCCTAGCATGCTCACATGATGTACAAAGACATCCATGTATATCGATGTCATTGGGCGAGAGGCGGGGTACAACCTGGACAGGTCTCTAAACAACCATTCACACACTCACACCTACAGGCAATTTGAAGTCACTAGTTGACCTGACCTGAGCATATGTTTGGACTGTAAGAGGAAGCTGAAGTACCTGGAGAGGATCCACGTAAGACCGTGCAAAACGTTAGAATGGAATGCTCCTGGTTTATCAAAGCCACATAACAACAGTGATTCATTTTAAACAACAGTAGCGATGCTTGAGACAACCTGACCACACACGTCATATTAATTTAATCCACATGAAGTAGTCCATCACATCCACCCTCTGCCTGTTGACACTATGGTAAAAAGTGTGTGTGATCTAAGGCTGGTTTTAAGAGTGGGGGAATAATGACAGTTAGCGGGCACAGATGTGAGAGCAGCCTGAGGAGGTACTGGACCCCCAACCATCTCTGAGAGGGAAAAGTGGAGCAACATCCTGTCCTGTAATCCAGGCAACGGCATCAGAGCTGATGAGAGCATCTCTAAGCTGCTGATCTCTACATAGTCACTTAAACCAAAAGAGGCAGTGATGATAGCAACAATGATTCAAAGTTGTATAATTTGCTTCATTAAATCAAAAAGAAACCCGTCTGTGAATCAATATTTTGGGTCAACATGTTCATGACTTCAGTTGGTAGCCAGGTAATAAGCAGGATAATGTATACGATATGATCCTGTAGCTTTATTCCACAGCTTCTTAGGATTTATTTTGTCTTTAAAACTCATTTTCCTGCAGTCCTGACAGTTTTATACCTCTCTTTTAGTCTTGAGTCAACATGGTTAGGTTTGTGTATCCATAAAATGTATAAATGTTGAGGATTTATGGCGTGTGTCTCTGATTAAAGGAGTAATTTATAACGCATGTGAGTCGTGTACAGGGTCGTTGTTTCCACGAAAGTCAGCGATTAGCTTTCAGATTAGCCAACAGAGCCGGCTCTTTACTGGCGGTTATACAACTGGAATAAATGATATCACTCTGCAACAACAAACACACTTATCGCTCTGTTATCTTACCTCATGCTGGATCCCGAGCGCCATTTTTAGTAACTTTTCCATGAAGAAGAGAATATAAAACCCTCCGAATATTCCAACTGCATTCGCCACATAGTTATCCGATTTGGGGTCAAAACCCAGCGCCTGTGGATTCACAGAAAGACATGCTCAGATATGATACTTCTCTTCTCCTTGATCATCATTTTACCCACTCCCCCTCTCACAGACCTCGGGTATGAGCTGGAGAACAGCGTTGGAGAAGAGCGTCCCGATGGCGAGGCCGATGAAGTAGGTCAGCACTTTGGGGAAATAAGACTTCTTGGTGAAGGGGATCAGCAGGAGACCGAGCAGGGACGCCAAGTTGATCACAGTGACCGCCAGGAACCCATAACCCCACACTGTCAGGGCAGAAATGAAGGATAAACAGTTACTAACAGTGGATGTTAGGGCACTTAAATATCCTCCTGTAAATGTTATTCCCACACTTAGTAGTTAAGACTCTAAGAAATCCTCTGCTCTTTCTTTACAAGCTGCATCTTATATATTTGTCAGTGGGCATAACAGGTAGAAGTAGACACATTCAGGTGCTGCACAATAAACAGACAAAGACAACATTGTTTAAGATTTAAATTTAGAACAGATTATTTGCTTGTTTTTAGCTCATTGGAAAACTAAATACAGAAATGTTGTAACTCTCTGAGCATGTATAAAGCATTTTGTGTATCTTAGTGAGTAAGCATGATTAGGGCGTATGCAAGGAGGAGGCGTGAGAAGATGGAAGAGCACTTTAAAAAACTAATACATGATTTAAAGACAATTAAAAGAGAGTATTATTACATATATGTGAAGTATTTCTCAAGGCTTAAACACACAAACTTGTTCTATTTCTTATTTTTGTGAAACTGTTGTCAAGTTAAGCGCATAACTGAGGTTTAGTTAACTAGCTTTCAAGCTAAAGGCTATTGCTATCTAAGCTAGCAATGCTCAAGTAGCCTGTACAAGTAAAAGTAAAACCAAGTCAACATTTTAATAAAACTAAACCCTTAAATGTAAAATGTACACTTTTAAAATGCAGTTTAGTTGACAATTAGAAAGGAAACTAGCATAAACGGCTAGAGGCGAGTGAAAATTGAGGCATTGCTGAATTAGCCTCATAGCTAGCGAGCTACAAAGAGTTAGCTTACTTTTCTGGGAGCATATGTGCTCAAGGGGTGCAGTTACTTAATATTATCTGATCCTAGATACATTCAGGACATCTTTTATGTTCTTATTCATGTTTTAATGTCACATTTGTGTTTTATTAAGAGAAATTAAGAGGGTTAAAAGTCTTAGAGCATACTGGCTAATGTTGTGTTCGTTGAAAATTAGGCCTTCAACAAACAAAGTAGCTGGACAGTTATTGTTTTTGTCCATCATTCTTTAGTTTCAATTTGAATCTATCTGCATATATTTTTAATTTGAACTGTTAAGATAACCCTCACATATATCTTATTATATTATTAAACATGAAACCTGGATGTGTTTAAAAGACTACAACAAGAAAACCTGATTTAAGCGGATTTATCTCCTTCAGTTGCATCATATAACATTCCTAGATTCATCAACAGTACAGCACATTGCTGAAGTGCTTCTTTTGAGGTTTTAGAACCAGTTCCATTAAAATGACCACCATCACAGTAATCAACCAGACATGTCTGCATTGTTAAAGTTTTCACAACACTTAATAAAAGTGAACTGCAGACCCGGCACTGTTTATTTTCAGAGGAGGAAATTCTGTCGTGCACGCCGGTGAGGAAACAGCATGCGCCGTGAACAACACACTGAACAACAGACACAGTTGGCTGTGTCAGTGTCAACAACACAGAGGAGGAGCAATGGACGGTAAATCAGAGAGGTCAGCCGCTCTGTGAGTCAATCCAGGACAACGAGGATCACCGCGGGAGGTGACAGAGTTTTTATACCTTACCTGACAGTCAGGAGCGGAGACAGATAAGTGAGGCTGAGGTGAGCCCAGACAACAGTCCAGGTATACGCAAAAGGGCATCCAGACAGTTTCAGATCTGACGTTTTCATTTCAGTCCCTCAAATCAAAGCAACCACGCCATATATTAACCTTAATTATCACTTCACATTCTAAGGGCTTGTGTCATGACATAGTCAGGGTAGGCAGGTGTCTAGGGAGTATGCAGATCCTAACAGAAATTGCAATGCAGAGGTGTTTTTCAAAGGTAACAGTGACCCAAATCATACTCAAGATAAACCGCCCACATGAGTCACCTACAGCTGCCTGGTTTATATTCCTCAAAGCCCCAAAACAACAGGGATTCATCTGAAAACCTGATCACACACATCGTATCAAATCAATCTGCAGAAAGGCATATCTCACTTCTGTGTGTTGACACTGTGGCAAAAGTCAGTGAGGGCACCAGAGACTATAGATCTCAAGAGGGTGGCCTGGATTTGTTTCGAAGCTGTCGTCCCTTTCCTGCATAGCACTCCCTACACTCTCCCTGTTTCCCACTCTGTCCCCTGTCCTATTCCCTCAATAAAGACATAAGAGCCAAAAAATATAAACTTATATATAAAAATACACATTTGTCTGTTTCATGTTTAAAGGTGTGTCAAAGATCTGAGAAGGAGAGCTGAATGAGAACAGAAATGTTGACACAAGTATTCCTGCAGAAGTCCTGTTCACCTCGTCTAATGTACCTTCAATCAGTGGCGGTTCTGGGGAGGGGCCAACAGGGGCCAGTGAGTGTGGCACTTGGTTCCAGTCCCTTAGAGCGCTAAGGGACTCATGTTGAGTGTAAACAGCCAAACAGCTATTGTCAGTCTGCATGTTGATCTAGTACACAGTAGTATATATGTCTAGTATAAAGGGATGCACTGATGTTTTGCCAGTTTGTTCTCAGCCGGTCCTTCTCAGTCTCTTTTAATCTTAATTTCTGAAGCAACTAAAGCTCAAATAATCGAAAACATGAAGGGAAGGAAGTAGCACCATTACAAAGAGGTAAGAGAGAAGAATACTCAGGTTAAGTCTAAGTGTTGCAAATAAGAAAAACAAGGAGGGATGTTACAAAGTGACTCATTTCTTTGTTTCTAAGTGTGTTCATTTTGTTTCCTGGAGGTTAAAATCTGTGAATGAAGTGTTCTCGATCGTCACATAGTCCTTAAGTAGCAGTAGAACTTTGTATCAAAACAAAGGGTTAATAGTTTTCATTGAATTGTAAATTTGAAGCTGTTGTTGCTGCTTTAATGGTAGAGAGGAAGTCGTAGTGAGAGTCGTCTCCTCTGATTGAGCATTTGTCCCTCTGGGTGGCCGA
This sequence comes from Notolabrus celidotus, assembly GCF_009762535.1. Lineage (NCBI taxonomy): Eukaryota > Metazoa > Chordata > Actinopteri > Labriformes > Labridae > Notolabrus > Notolabrus celidotus. The sequence goes on from NC_048293.1 coordinate 26,614,104, forward strand.
CAGGCTTTCAGAGCTCTTCACGACGGTTTCTTGTTCATGTTGGCTTTTAAAGTCAACGAGGCGGTCTATGTTTGGCCTTGGCAATGACAGCTGTGAAGACAATCTTAAATACTGCCTTGAGAAAGCACAAAAATAGAAAGTGTATCATGATAAATGTCTTTGCCAACTGAAGAAGTTTCAATTCTACTTCACTTTTTCATATCCCAGTTTTCTGGTGTCAAGAAGGAAGGGATAATAAACTAACTTTCTGTCCCTTGCAGAGTCAAACTCAGTGAAACAGTGAAAAAAGAAAGTATATTTGTTGATTTTTTCAGGATTTGAAGGTTAGTTTTGGGGATCTTTCTAGTGCAGCAGATAGTTTCCAATAAAAAGACACAACAGAGATAAGCTAAAGAAAACAGAGCAGATTTACACCTTCCTTTTTACAGCTTAATCCAGTGAAAGTTATCTTGTTTTAACATTTACAAGCACAAAGAAGCAGCGTCTCTTTTCACAACGACAGAGTAATAACCTCAGAGTGTTGTCAGCGAGGATGAAAGTCCTGTCAGACCCAATCACAGGCTTTAAACCGCCATGAACTGTGAATTATTTGAGTTGCGGGGGGCTTTACAAATAAACCGGCGTTTAACGCGATGAAGCAACTCACCAGTGTAGTCGAGCATGGGGGGCTCAGGCGTGGTGACGGTGAAGGGGCAGGAGGGCAGCAGCACCTGGGTCAACACAGCAGGGCAGATCCTCCCCAGATGTCCCACAGTCAGCTGACTCACATTGCTAAGGCCGAAGTGGGACAAAATCTGCTCGGCTGAGGGACACTGAAGGAGACAGAGGGACATGATCAGACATCTCTTTTTAATGTTTTTAAATCACTGTTTGGTCTCTAAAATCCTTCTTCCTGTTTTTAATGTTCAGGTTTCTTGCATCTGTCCTCTACTGGTTCTTTTTTTTTAACACTTTTATGAGTTAAATGTGAAGTTCTTCATTCTTCAGAGGATAAAAATGGATCTTTTACTGGTATCAATTTTACTAAAGCAAAAAGTACACTCAAGTTGTGTTAAACTTACAGTTACATGCACAGTTAGAATCATATTAAATACAAATACCACACAGGTATGATTTTGAGAGAATGTTTGCAACTACAAGTCAGTTAAAAAAAGAATGAATTTAAAAACTACAAAGAAAATATTAAAAAAATAAAGCAAAGGACAAAAATCTGTCTTCATCACATATATTTTGTTTGCATTTTTGCACCTTTAAATTGCTTGATGAACATCTAATATGAAAAAACTACTGGTGAAGAAGCTAAGAAAGATAGAAAATGTCATAAACTCTTCTTTAGTGATGCATTTTGGTCACAATTTTGCAAATATAAAAAAAAAAAAACATTAAAAAACAGAAAGTAGAGAAATACAAAGAAAACTGGCGTAAAATCAGCATTTAGGAAACATAAAGTCAGGAGTCTTTCATCTATATTTGTTTTAAAAGATCAAACACTACTCATAAAAACACAGAAATAAAGATAAACTGTTAAGAAAGGAGCCTGAGGGATACATTTGTTCAGCTCTGCATCTCTAAATGCACTGGAAACTCCAAAGAGCAAAATGATCCACAGAAAAAGACAATAAAAGTGTTTAAAAATGGAATAAAAGTGCCTCCATGATACATTTGTTCCACCTTACTGCATCTACAAATGAATAGCAGCATCAAAAAGCTAAATCTACACATAAAAAGTGGGGAAATATGAAGAAATTGCAAAAAGGTGCCTTTATGATGCATTTGTTCAACATGTCTTCCATCTATGAATGAATTAAAAACATCATAAAGCAAAGACTCATTATAACAAGGTCAGAAAGACTTTTTTTGTTGAAAATTGTTCTATCTTAACCTTTTTTTTTAATCTTCCTTTCTGTCATTTCTTCTTGCTGTCACCTTCCTACAGCTTCTAGTTTTTATTCTCTTTCATTGTCTTCAAGTTTCTTTCCCATTTGTAAAGCACTTTGTGACCCTGTTTTGAAAAGTTATTATTATTATATATGGTCAGAAATGTTGCACCTCTATATGCATTGGAAACATTAAAAAGCAGAAAAATGTGCCTTAAAATAAACATCTGATCAGAGATTTTCTCTCTGATTGCATTAAAACATCAAAAAGACAGAACTACTCATGAAAAGCAAAGACATGAAGAAAGAATGTGTTTTTAAAAAGTTCCTTAATGACTCATTTGTTCAAAAAGAGTTTAAAAGTCAGACAGACACAGAATAAAACAAAAAAATTGGCATTTCTTGAAGTTTGATTTTTATAATTATAATGTAATAAATGTAAAATGACCTACATAAGAGTACTTCTTTGAATAAACAATCCTTAATACTGTGTAATAAACATTATTTACACTATGGGTGGGTAATTTAAAGACATAATTTCATCCAGCTCTCTAAATCATCATTATTAGATTTTAAAAAACCTATAAATATGTATTTTAAATGTTCTCACCTCTTGGTTTTCCAGTGGGTTCTGCTCAGTGATTGACTCAGGTCTCCTGGCTGAGATCAGCAGCAGTAGATCCTCCAGGTTCTCAGTAGAAATAGATTTATTCTCTCCATAATAATGTAGAATATTCTCTAAGAACCCGTGTCCACTTTGACCTGTCACATTTAAACTCCCACACTTTGAAATAAAAAGTAAAAGGCACGTTATAAAAACATGTAAGTTCCACATCTCTGCTGCTAAAGTTCTCCTTCAGGTCTAGATCTGCTGCTGGCTCTGATCATGAGGTCCGTGCAGGCTGGTCGCGGTCCTGACTCGGATCCATGGGTCTCTTTAGTCCTTCAGGTTTTTCAGATTGTGTTTTTTTTCCAGCCTGATAAAGTGATTTCATGCAGCAGCTCTCTCCTCTGGTGTCCTCTGAGGGATCAATCCGGACTGTGTGGAGCTGATCAGGTTCAAAGATCAGTCTGCAGAGGAACCAACATGGAGGTGACCGACCGCGTGCACTCAATACTCAATGCTTTCTTTTGTGACTTGACTTTTTCTCTTGGTATGCAACGTGCTCCCACACACACACACAGTGTGTGCGTGTGTACGTGTGTGTGTGTGTGTGTGTGTGTGTGTGTGTGTGTGTGTGTGTGTGTGTGAGAGAGAGGTGGTAAAAACACGCAGGATGTGTGTGAGTGTGTGTCAGTGTACATCTGTGTGTCTCTCAGATCAATTATGAAACAGCTGGGAACAAAAAAAACTGTATAAACATAAGAACACGTGAATGAGTGAGTGGATGAGGTGCTGTCGCCGCCTAGTGGCAGGAGGTGGTTACTGCAGGATATATATAAATATATATTTTTTAATAAATAGGATTATTTAATAAACAGTCGAATAAACTGTACATTCTGTTCGACATATGACAAAAATATATTTGTATTATAATAAATTAATTATTTAAAGACGACTTGAAAAATTAAAAAAGGAACCGCTATATAGCATTTTAGCTAGCTCGACATCATTTTCGACTGTTAGGCTAATGTCACTTATCTCTGATGCTGTGTAAAAATGTAAATAAAAACAGAATTTAAGGATTTAGAAAACATTAAAACATCACATTAAATTTAAAATATAACAAAGACAACACATTAAATGTTAAAAGTGATAATTTTATTGTTTTGGGGAAATGATTCGGTCATGTTGTGGATGTCACCAACACCCCAGTGAGAGCTAAGATATTAATTTTAGCATTTAGTTGTAAAGGAGGTTTAATAAAGTCTGATTATAGATAGTTTTCAATCCTCTAAAGTAGGGGTTCCCAAAGTGTGGGTCGGGACCCCTTGGGGGGTCGCCAAACACAAATGGGGGTCGGGAGATGTCTTCCAGAATGTTTATTATTTTTTAATTATCTAAAAATAGTACATTTTACCAATTATACAGGGCTCTCAAGTCTCATGCATTGGGCGTGAGACACGCATTTCAACCTGTTCACACGCCACACTTTGTATTTCTCACTCAGAGTAATTACTAGGAACACGCCAACCAAGTTGCGCCGCTTTTCCTTAAACTGTGGAACAGGTAGGAACCAAGTGGGTTTCCCATAAAGTTCAGAATGAGCTCACCAGTCGCCACGCATCAGCTAATCAATAATAAATAAAAAAATAGCCTCACTGTATACGGGTAAAACAACGCAACAATGTTACGGAAAGGATGCACATGCGCAATGCAGACTGACAACAGATTAGAAGACATGATCTGTCTGCAGACCCAAAGCTGAAAGTTCCTCATAGGAGCTTTAAGTTTATCAATTGTGGTTTATTCACCTGTGGGACAATCTCTGACCTGTCTTCATGGTCAAATGTGAAAGAAAATGTCAGCAGTGTGGGAGTATTATATGGTACCTGAGATTTAGTTTGTAAGACATGTTCCTGTGACATTTCAGGAGAGACTACAAGCTTTCATATTAATCAAACCTCAAAGCTATTTTGAAAACACACAGTAGGCTACAGAGAATTTATTACCTTCTTTTATTATCCAACTATCTCTACCGCTTCCTGTTATCTTGTTTTTACTTTTCTGAAGAACGTTGTGACATTTTTTGTGATAAACGCCATATAAGTAAGATGCATTATTATAACATGTCTATTAATCAAAGAAGCAATCATTTTTTATTCAACAGCACCAAATCACAACAAAGTTATCTCAATACTTCCAAAGTTAAAGTCTTATTTATTTATAATATGCAAAAAAAAACTGTGGCAAAAGGAACATTTAGTGCAACATATACAATCAAATATCACGTCACATTTTGTCTTGTTATCCGACTTAAAATCACCTGCAGACTTTCAATACGCTTCAGACATTCATATGTTCTGGTGGTCAAGAGAGATTCTGTATAGCAAGTTTCCTGAATGTTGTTCTCCTCTCTCTCTTCCAGGAAGGAAATAAAACCAGGATAGTTAAAGAATTAAGAGCATTCAAAGTTTTTTCAAAAGAAAGCAAGTTTTTAAAAAGCATGTTGATGTAAATGCAAGCTTCAAGCTCCTGCAGGGACCTTTGTGTTTGTGTTGATTTTGGCGCCCCCTGTGGACACATCAGGACCCCATTTATTTGCTGATTTTGTCCTGTCCATGTGTAAGAGAGGTTCTATGAAGGCAAGGCAAGGCAAGGCAAGGCAAGGCAAGGCAAGGCAAGGCAAGGCAAGGCAAGGCAAGGCAAGGCAAGGCAAGGCAAGGCAAGGCAAGGCAAGGCAAGGCAAGGCAAGGCAAGGCAAGGCAAGGCAAGGCAAGGCAAGGCAAGGCAAGGCAAGGCAAGGCAGCTTTATTTGTATAGCGCATTTCATACACGAGGGCAACTCAATGTGCTTTACATTAAAACATTAAAAGCATTGGAGACATTCAGACAAGCATTAAAGAACATAATTAAAATGACAAATATGATAAAACAGAAAAGAAAAGGAAAATTAGAAATATATTAAAAATTACATTAAAATTTTAATTTAAAGTGGGTTAAAATAATCTAAGATAGGAAGGCAGTGGCAAATAAAAAAGTCAGTCTTTGATTTAAAAGAGGTGAGAGTTGGAGCAGACCTGCAGCTTTCAGGGAGTGTGTTCCAGATATATGGTGCATAATGACTAAACGCTGCTTCACCATGTTTCGTTCTGACTCTAGGAAGTCAAATAAATAACTCCCTGAGGATAATTACTGCACAGAAATGATCAATCTTATTGCTAAAGATTGTGTTTTCTTCAAAAGCTCATGTCGAGGTATCAGCATTCATTTCAGACTGTTTCATAACCAGCCTTAAACTTCTCAGAGAAGCTCTGAGTAAAGGCCTGCTGTGTCTCAGAGTGTTCCCTCTACTGAAGGAGAACAGCGGGTCACTCTGTGGAGAGCTTTAATTTCCTACAATGGTCTAACTGTTGTCTGAAGCTTTTCTGCTCTGAGCGTTTCTTGGAAACTTTCTCCTTTGTTTGGCAATAAAACCTGTTTGGAAAATATCCACGTCAGAACTCAGCAGCTAAAATATTAATCTCTCCTTCAAAGCAGCAGCAGTACATACAGTGGAACCAGGACACTGTACTTAAGTCCAGGTGGTCTCAGGTCAGTAAACGTCTCTTAAAGACGTGATGCTGAGGGATCCAGAGAGCTCGGTGACGCTGGTGGAGCGCCACGCTGTGAAACTGACCGTCCTGTTTCTGGTCACCATGAGGAAGCCGTTAGAGCTGAAGCGTCCGGGGATGTTCCCCACATCCAGCCAGACGAAAGCAGCCACAGAGGTAGAGTGGAGGGTCACAGAGTATCCCGTCTCATCTTCCTGGACCTTCGCCTGCAGGGAGACACATGGGACGGGTTTGTCTTCAAACAAGTTGATCAATCAAGGAAAAAAAGCAATGAAACTGAACTTCTTTGATGCCTGTTCAGTCTGTTTTTCCCTTCTCCTCTCTCTCATCACACTGCCTGGATCAGTACAGTCTTTGTCAACATAAGAGGTAGATGACAAATAAAGCCAAATAATTAACTTAGCATCCTTACTTTTTGGGATTGGGTTTGCATCTCAAAATCATTCTATAAATTAAATATATGTATATATCTAAAAATGTGTCTCACTGTGATGTTTGGTCTCTGGAGTCCCTGAGCGTCTTTGGGTGAGGACAGAAAGTGGTGGTTTGTTGGACCCCGCTGCCCGCTGCTGTCCTCCAGGTGAAAGGTGAGCAGGCAGGTGAGGCGAGTGCAGCGTCCACATCCACCCAGCAGGGCGGCGACAGGCTGTTTGTAAAGAACCACAGCGGAGCCTCCAGGGACGAGGAGCGGGTCTGACTTCAGAGTGCAGACTGGATCCAGGTCTGACCATGAATACACTGAAACCTGAAGGATAAAAGAAGAAGATTTGACTTTTCTGTCCTCAAAGTTTAAATGCACTCAGTCAGTTTATTAAACTACAGTTGTCTTCAAAATGTAAACATGGAGTAAAAGATACAGTTCACTATTTAAAACTCACCACAGCACGGAGCTTCAGGTCCTCACTCAGGTCTGAGACGGCGTAGATGAGCAGCGTGTCGTCGTCCTCGAACCCCACAGGCAGAACGGAGGAGAAGAAGCTCTGTGCAAAATAATGCAGCATCTTCCACTTTCCACCAAACTCTGCAGACACACACACACACACAAACGCACAATATATGTTATTATTTCTACAACAATGACATCTAATCTCAAGTAAAGACAAATGCAATCATGACACAACAAATATTCACATTGCTAAGAGATAAATGTCAGATTTTTTATGCTCATATGTCCAAATTGACAAAAGGAGATTAAATAAAATAAAGTTTTCATTGTCCATCCATCTGATGATAATCCTTATTCATGGATAAGAAGGTTTGTGGTTTTTAAAATGCTAGAAAATCATGAAAAATGTTCAAGATGAAATCCAAATGAGAGTTAAAAACAAACTACAAATATTCACCTTTAAAATTCTGACATCAGAGATTTTATTTTTCTTCTGCCTGATTAATCACTCATTTATGAATCCATTTAACAATCCAAAGCTAATCATTACAGCTGCTGACTCACCGAGTGACGACCAGGACGGCGCCTGCCAAATGTCATTCAGCTGCCAGTAGAGGGCGCCCATCGTGTGACCTTTGCCCTCGATGATCTCACTCCGACTTCTGCGATAAAACTCGGTCTGAGCTTTCACACACTGAGCCTGCATGACCTGCACACCAAATAAAGATCACTATAACATGAGAGCAAAATACGTCAGAGTCCAGGGATGTTTTAGTTTAGATATTTAACAGTGTGACCCATATATGATGAAAACCATACTGGATATCCTCCAACCACAATATAGTGAAATGTCATACCTGGACACATCTAATCTCAGGATTTAGAGTCAAAATATTTTAAGATATGACTGATTTTATCAATATTCTAATAAAAAGACCCAAATTTGCACTTAAATGTGTTATTCTCAGATTATTGTTGTGTGTAAGGGACAGTCATGCTTTCCTCACAGACTGCAAAACAAAAATGAAAGAATGCTGCTTTTATTTTGTGCAAGAACTCCAACCCCGTCTCAAGCTTGTGCCCCAGAGTAAAGCTGAGGATGGTTTGTTTGGTTCACCTGAGTGATGTAGAGAGTGTCTGTGAATCTCTTCAGAGGATCTGTGGAGTTTGGCAGGTCAAAGTGTATCTCAGCCTGCAGCAACATCTCCTGGTTCCCGTCCCCGTGATGCTGACGATGGGAGGAGAAATTACTGCTGTAGCTCCAGTCTTCTTTAACGGACACCTGGAACATCATAAAGCAGATATGAAGCTTAACACAATCTTACAGGGCATTGGTGGTTTTTAACACAGTAAAAACAGAGTTTAGGGTTTCTTTACGTACAGGCTCCAGGGTGGAGAAGGACGGCCAGGACTGGAAGCCGTACTCGGAGGCCAAACGTGTCCGAGGGAAGGTGGTCCAGTCCCAGCAGTCCAGAGTGTAGCTGTAGAAGTGGGTGTCCCCGTAGTGGAGGTCATACGGATCTGACGCCACCCATCCCTCCTGCTCCGACTCAGCCCCGTTTGTTGGACTGGAGACGAGGAACGGACGACTCTGATCCTCCTAAACAAGAGATAAGACCATCACAGCTCAGGGTTTTTGTTTCTGCAGACTGTTCCACCATCCAAAAAGTACTGAACCTGTCAAATGTGTCCGTCTAACATGAATCTGGTCCTGCTGGAGGTTTCTGCCTGTTAAAGGAAGTTTGTCCTTGCCACTGTAACTTGCTAAATGCTGCAAAGTCCTCTGCTCATGGTGGATTAAGATGAGATCAGACTGAGTCCTGTCTGGAAGATGGGACTGGATCTTATCCGGTCTTGATGTTGGGTCTTTGTTGCTAATAGAACATAGAGTACGGTCTAGACCTGCTCTGTTCGTAGAGTCTTCAGAAACACCCCCTAGGTTTGAAATACATTCACTGTATATAAAAAGTGAAACTACATTCTTTCTAACAGCCACCAGGGGGCGACTTCACTGGTTGCAAAAACAAGTCAGACTGCATACACGGTTGACTGAACATGACCTACTTCTTAGCTGCTGTATAATCTTAATCAACAGTTTCCTGTTGAGATTAAAGTCTCAATCAATACTTTAAATTCTTGGTTGTTATTTTGAAATCTCACGTTTGACTCCATTCAGAAGCCACGACACAAAAAACCTCCATAAACATCTGTTACTCAGTTTGAAAAGACACTTTCTGATCTCTGCTCAAACTCATTTCCTATCTTTGTATGAATCCTTTCTTTCTATACTCCTTGTCCTTTAAGTATTCACTCATTTCCTCTTTTCCTTTCTTAATGAAACACCCAAATTCCAGCACTCTCTTGTATCCGCCCTCAAGCTGGCTGTAATTTGTTCCCTAGAATCTTTCTTCACACATAAATCCTGACTTTTGTTTCTCTCACACGATTCGACTCTCACCTCTTGAACTATTTCTCTGATGTTGTTCACGTACAGGGTCACGTAGTCCTTCAGGTACAGGGGCCTCTGTGCTGCTGGGATGCTGAACCAGTCTGTCGCCAGAGCCGCTTCGTTTTCATTGTTCCCGCTCCAGATTATAACGGAGGGGTGAGACTTCAGACGTTGTACCTGACGAGTAAAAACACACGGGGGATAAAAACACTGAGGGGGGAAATCACCAAGAAGGGATTGTGGTTGCTGAAATGTGTATCTTTTGTCCTCAATATCTTGTTTTTAAGTTATATTTTGGGGCTTTTACACTTTTATTGATAGAGGGAGAGGACAGGGGATAGTGTAGGACACTGGGAGAGAGTGGGGGAATGACATGCGGGAAAGGAGCCTCAGGCAGCCCGCTACATGGGCGAGCAACTTAACCAGTAGGCCAAGTCCACGCCCTTGTCCCCGATATCTGCTTCACAGAGGTTTAATTCATAAAACATTCAGTCAAACTAAAGTTCAAGTGCAAACACACCGTTAAGTTTTGCTCTTGTTTTGCTTCTGATTGTGGAGATGAGCTGTTAGCATCATCACTCTGTGCTGCGCAGAGCTCTGCTGTGTGCTCTCATCCTGACAGAGCTCTAATCTGTCCGCTGAGAGGGGAGGGGAAACTTCTCATCAGTTTATTTTGAAGTTGATTCATGACAGATGAGATTCAAATTTCAGGATTCTCAACAAAGCTTCCTCCCTGGATCAACTCTGGAAGAGCAGCTCGTTCAAATTCAGACCGGGTCGTGCAAAACGGCTCCTCAAATCTGGAAAAGTGTGCATAACCTGCATAAACGCCACGGAAAGCCACCACCAGACTGATCTAAAACTCCTTATTAAAGCAACAAAGGCAATGTCAAAGGGATATTAAGAGACTTTATGTAAAGATGTATTAGTTTTAGATCATCCGGAGATGGAATTGATGTCAAAATCACTGGAAAATTTGAGTGTGGCATCCAATAAAAACCCATCAAGCTGTGGTGCAGCTCCCACAGGGCTCATGAATGCATAATCTCTCATTATCACTCAGCACACAGAGATGCTATTTGTTCTGCAATGTGGTGTGTGGTGCATTTAACATCTTGCATGTGCTTTGTGAATCTGACGGTGTCTTTTTGTCTCGTGAGCACAAGTTCAGCAGGCTAAAATCGCAGCACAATCGAAGCTTGGTGTCACTTTCCTCCATTTCTGGGTCTCCAGATGTGACGTCTTCTGTCCAAATAGTGTGAAATCAAATGACTGAAACCAGAGTTTACCTGCTGGACGACCTCCTCTCTCACAGTCTGTATGAAGTCGTCCTCGGTGGGATACATGGCGCAGGCAAACATGAAGTCCTGCCAAACCTGCAGACACATATCTGAACACTTTGAGCCTCCATCTGTTCCTCCGTCTGCTCATGAGTCATCACCAGTTCACCAATAAAAAACACTTTAATACGAGAAGAGGTGCAGACACGCTGTCCTCCTTTACATCAGTGCATGGTCCAAATATTGATCCTTAAATTACTGCGAGGGGACGACAGCTGTTACCATGAGTCCCATCTCGTCACAGATGCTGTAGAAGAGGTCCTGCTCGTAGACTCCTCCTCCCCAGACTCGGAGAGCGTTCATGTTCGCATCAACAGCTGACTGCAACAAGTTCCTTAAGCTGCAGGACAAACACAAGGCAGGTGGCTTCAGTTTCAGACTCAGGGTTTAAAACAGGAACTCAAAGAGGAAGATTCAGAAGGAAAGAGGGAGAAAGAGTCTTTTTAGGTGAACTCACACAGCAGGGGTGACGCGGTCCTGGAAGGAGTGGGCCGGGATCCAGTTGGAGCCTTTGAGGAAAATTGGTTTCCCATTGATGCGGAAATAAAAGCTCAAGCCGGGAGACCCAACGATTGGCTCCTGGACAAGTTCAACTGTTCGAAAGTACACCTGCAGGAGACAAGTTTTAACACTGACACACTTATAGTCATCAGAATAACAATCCATCCAGTTTCATCCGCATCCCACATCAGAGATTGGGGTGTTGGGGCAGCTGTCGAAGCAAGACGACTCAGACATCCCTCTCTCCAGCTTCAGGATCCCTCAGAGCTGGGAACGATGCTGGAGAGAGACGTCTGGGTCGACTTGCTTAGCCCACAGAGGATGAATTAATAGATGAATGGTAAGTCCTTTATGGTGTTATAAATCTAAAATGAAGACAACATGGGAGGAACTTTTCACCGTACACACAAACGAACAAATATAAACTTTGTCCTGGTAATAAATCTGTAATCTATGACTTGATATCTAAAAAAATATCAGCTTTGGCTCGTTGTGCTTGCTATGAATTAAATTGAGATTCTGTTAGAGACTTTAAAACATCAACCAAACTCTGTTCTATTAACGGGAAGTGTGGAAACATAAACATGTACAAACTCTGGGGTATTTCCAGGGGTCTAAAAACAAAAGATTTTTGAGATTCTTTCCAATTTCAAAGAAAAATCTGACATCTTCTTTACCTTTCAGTCATTCAGATTGTTTTAGTTCAGTTTATTGTGACCTATGACAAATGTCATACCTCGAGGAGATATATGGAGACAGATATTGAGCCCTAAACATCGCCTTGAATATTTTTGTTAGGGGGATAAACCTCTGACCTTCGTTTCTGTGTTCAGGATCAGAAATCCGTCCTGGAAGCCTCTGACGTTGAGACGGTAAAAGGGTCGGTCACCGTGTCCATTGGGCCACCACAGCTTCACGTCGCTGCTCTGGAAGAAGAAGAAGAAGAAGAAGAAGAAGAAGAAGAAGAAGAAGAAGAAGAAGAAGAAGAAGAAGAAGAAGAAGAAGAAGAAGAAGAAGAAGAAGAATAAGAAGAAGAAGAAGAAGAAGAAGAAGAAGAAGAAGAAGAAGAAGAGAGGGAAGAAGAAGAAGAAGAAGAAGAAGAAGAAGAAGAAGAAAAAGTAGAAAAAGTAGAAAAAGTAGAAGAAGAAGAAGAAGAAGAAGAAGAAGAAGAAGTAGAAGAAGAAGAAGAAGAAGAAGAAGAAGAAGAAGTAGAAGAAGAAGAAGAAGAAGAAGAAGAAGAGAGGGAAGAAGAAGAAGAAGAAGAAAAAGAAGAAGAGAGGGAAGAAGAAGAAGAAGAAGAAGAAGAAGAAGAAGAAAAAGAAGAAGAAAAAGTAGAAGAAGAAGAAGAAGAAGAAGAGAGGGAAGAAGAAGAAGAAGAAGAAGAAGAAGAAGAAGAAGAAGAAGAAGAAGAAGAAGAAGAAGAAGAAGAAGAAGAAGAAGAAGAAGAAGAAAAAGTAGAAGAAGAAGAAGAAGAAGAAGAAGAAGAAGAAGAAGAAGAAGAAGAAGAAGAAGAAGAAGAAGAAGAAGAAGAAGAAGAAGAAGAAGAAGAAGAAGAAGAAGAAGAAGAGACTTAAACTTCACACATTAAATAAGAAGGAGATGTTTTACTTGTCATTAAGACACGCACACACAGAGGTGAAAACGAGTGAGTCTGAGTCGTACCTTGCTGATGAACACGGTGAAGCTGTTCTTGGTCCTTCCTGGTACAAACTGAGTGTTGAAGGTCTCCTCTGAGTCCAGCTCAGGTAAGGAGAGCGTGATTTGACCGTTGATGGTCTGAACCACATCGACTAGAAGCTCGACCTGGAGTCTCCACTGAGAGAGGCTGGAGTCTTGACAGAAACACAGATTATATCAAAAATATGAACGTACAGATTTTTAATTACTTCGACTGAGTGTGAAAAAGGGAACATGGCAGAAAAAGAAACACAGGAAAATACATTAAAAACATCATTTATTTATTTTTTATTAGACTTATTTCTCAGTCATACAGCTTCAGTGAGAAATATTTGAATATAAATTATTTGGAATACTATTTGTTGTTGTTTTTTATTTTATTTGCCTCAATGTTTTTCCTTTTTATGTTTTCTGTATTTTACCATGTTTCACCTTTTTTTTCACCGTGGAGCAATTTGGTAAACTTTGTTGTTTTTAAAAAGTGAAAGATAAATAAAGAGGATTCGATTGGAGTAAGTCCCCCTCAAAAAAGGTGTTTCTCTTTAAGCTCATTTGATGGACACAAGGTTTCTGGTTAAAACTCACTGTAAAGAGGAACAGATGAAACCTGGATGAGCTGCAGGATGTCAAACGCCTCCAGTCTGACTTCTTTCCACAGTCCCATCGTGGGGAACGACGGGCCCCAGTCCCAGCTGAAGGAACTCTGCTCCTGAGCAGAGACAGATATGTAAACTTTTGACAGTAAACGATGCTTTAGGTGTTAGTTTGTGAGATTATATTGGTTGATAACGGATCATCGTGTTCAAAATAATATTATTTGTTCAGAAAAATAACCTTTCTGAGTATCTTTCTCAAACTGATGAAAATTTGACTCATTTAAAAGTTTTTGTTTTTGTCATTTAAGGTAAAAAAATCTCTCAAGCAGCTTCTGAGCTGTCAAACATTTCCTCCTCTGAAATCTAAATGTGTCACAAAAGACAAGAAAACATGCAGGTTAGGCTTTACATTTATGGTTTCTGTCATGTTTCTTTATCTATCAGTGAAATGTTGTTTTTCTATCTTCTCTGATTTACATTGTTTCCTTAAGAAAAATGTCTACAGCCACTGGAGCAACAGAAAACAAAGAAATTAGAACTTATTAAGACAGAAAACAAAATAAAAATACATTAAAAAGAAAATTGGTGGAATATATGGAGTAAGAAAATGAAAATTCAACTCTCAGCATTGACCTAAATATCCCTGATCCTGCAGCCACTCTAACCCTCACAAGAAAAGGACAAATAATACAATTATTAATTAAATAAGCATCAAATACACAGAAAACCTCTAGAAATGCATCAAATGTTTAACTTTCATGTCTCCAGAGGATGAATATTCTCACTAATGTACTTTTCTGATGAAGTTGACGTGACACTCTCCTTTCTGCACGTCTGGAGGACACTCAGGAGGAACTCTGTACGCAGAGTGAGCTTCCCTCCGCTCAGACGCGTAAACAACCGGAGACAACAGGCTGACTCTCAGGGCGTTATCCCCGTCAGTCAGCTGCTCTCTCACTGGGAAATCCTACACACCAAAAACAACAAAATATAAACACTGAAGAGGAAGAAGATGTGAGTAATTATGTCCTAGTGATCTTACATATCTACGAAACATGTTGTCAGTCCTCCCAACGATGACTCCATTCAGAGAAACTGATGCTACAGTGTCGACTCCTTCGAAGACGAGCTGAAGCTTCTGTTTGGACCTGATGATGCAGAGAGAAGATGAGTTACAGGATATTAAAATGCAAATTAAAGTAATAATAAGAGAATAAACTCATACACTGACCTCAGCTCTTTAGGGACTGTAAAGGTTGTTGTGTACGTCCAGTTCTCGAAGGCGATCCACCGATAAGACAGATCATTGAACCTGAAATATGGATCCTGAACGACATACAAACATGGATTTACTTTACTAAGTAATTGAGCTGAACTCCTCTCTTAATGTGTTTGGATTTAGAAGTGTGTGAAGTTTAATACGACTTTGTGCAGACAGCTGATTCTGAAGCACTTCTTGATATCAAAGGGTCATAACCAGCATTTAAAGTCTCTTCCACATGAGTCTGCAGCTTATTTTTGCTTTAAATGCACAATTTATGGTAGAAACTAGCTTTTAGTGTGGCAGTCTTCACATTCCCAGGACAAAATATACATTTACAAAACTATAAATGCATTTACTTTGACGTCTAACTTCCATAACAGTACAATATTGAGCTGCTTTTCATACTTATTCTGTTTGAAGCAATTTGCAAAGAGCTTTATGCATTAAATTGATTTGTTATCACTGTTATAAAACCAAAACAGCAGTGTAATAATACAAGATACTGATATTTGCATTCTTTACACACTCTTGCAAGTCAATATATAACATTAAAACAACACTCTTGCACTTGCATGTCAAAATGACACTTATAATTGTTAAATTTACATGTAACATATAATATTCCTTATTAATTTGTTCTAATATGTAAGTTTAAAGAGAGATAAAGCATAAATACTTCATTAAAGTGCCTTAAATTTGTACTATTTTGCACAGTAACACTGATTTAAGATGAATGTTATTTAAATTTTAGTAAGTAAATAGTTTCTGTGTTGTGAGATTTAAATGAAATACATGAGAAACACATTAAACATTTAATTGTATCCTCTTCTAGTTTCTAACATGTACCCACCTGGATGAAGCCCTGCTGCTGTAGAGCTGTGTGAACACATCCAGGAACCTCTGCAGGCAGAGACAGTGACCCATTGGAGTTAGACAGACTCCATTTACCGTCCAGACTCAGACTCAGACTCAGACTCAGACTCAGTTCCTCTTTAAAGGATAAACCTCCTCCAAACAAACACAGAATAACACAAACCAGGAGATCCACACACCGAGTCATGGTTTTAAGGTTGTTTCGTCATGATGAGTAACAGGAGTAATCTCTAAAAGGAGCAGAGTTCTGTTTTTGTTGTGTTTGTGGAGCTGAACAGGAACTTCCTGGTTTGTCACGTGACTCTGGGGCGGTCAGCTGATAGCGGTTCCTGCACGAGGGACAAAAAGGGGCGCGAAAATGTGAGGCCTTCACGGACATGTGAGGCCTTCACGGACATGTGAGGCCTTCAGGGACATGTTAGGCCTGTGAAGGGAAAATTAAGACACTCTTATTACAGGGAAATATGTATTATCCTTTATTTATGAAACAGAGGGAATATCATGTTATCTAAATACTTCTAATAAAAGTTTCTACATTCAAACTTTAGTTAAATGATAATCTTTAAAATGTATCCATAACATTATATAATACAAGACAGTAAGCAGGATAAATGGCCCCTAGCAAGATGGTTCCTTTGATAGAAAAAGTAGCATAAGAGAAGAACATTTTATATTCCCTTCCAGGAGAGAAATGGGGATTCAGACTCTCTTTTTCAGACTTTCAATTGAAGACAATATGATTCAAGGACCATCCTCCAGTGAAAATGCGAGACTTGGGGTCCTCTACCAGTGGAGAAAATGGGATTCAGGAAACCTTAAGGTGACTTTCAATCAATGAAAGGGAGATTCAGGGATTTCAAGTTCCCCTACTAGTCAAGAGAGTGTGATTCAAGGCCCTGTAGGATGCTGTTTTGGTGGAACAAAACATAAAAGTGTGCTATTTCATTGGAGAAAACAAGATTCAATGCACTCTAGGGTATCCAGTCAGTTGGGAAAACATTGAATTCAATTGCATAACCCTCCAGTGGAGAAAACTGTGGTAAATTCCTCTTGGATGCGCCATCTGTTTATAAAGTCTGGTGTTATGTCCTATTAAACACATTTTGTAGTGGAGAAAATGTAGGTAAATCAAGAAGGGTGTCCCTGCCCTTTACCTACCACCAGTGGGTGACTCACAGTGACATCACCCAGTGGTTTCTGAAGCCTAATGACAGCTGGTGTCATATTGGAAATGCTAACCCAACCTAACTTTAGTCAGACTAGCAAGAGGCAAAGAGGTGGAGCTAGGCCCCTGAATCACCTGTTTATTTTTAGCTTTTTAGAATGGGTGTGTATGTAGCATCCAGGTTTTTAGAGCCAGCCTCAAGTGGAGATTTCAGGTACTGCAGTTTTCAGCACAACTGCATTAGCTTCATTTCTTCATTGATTGTACCCCATAAGATCATAAAGGCATAGTGTCACTGTGGTTGGAGAGGAAACATTTACTTAAAAGTCAATACTTTCAAGCCAAATATGACTTCAAATTCTTAAACATAGCAAGTATAAAAGTTGCATTTAATAGCAAGTGTTTTAATTTAAATGTCAATTATATTAGCCAAAAATCAGGCCTTTATTTTATAATTTTTAAGGTTTTAACACTTCTTTTTTAAAAGGCACAAGGTTTATTACTGCAGTTAGTTATTCAGGACTATGTGTCTGCCAAGTACCAAGTCACTTAAACACCACTAAAAGAAAAGGTACAACAACATGCTTTATGGTTTGAGTAACTTTATTGAAGGGAAACTAAAAGAAAGCAGAGCCACAAGTTGATTATCAACCATCAGCTCAGCATCAATATTTTAGGGCTACAAGAAGACAGTGTTTGAGTGGGCATAGAACTAAAAACTCATCTACTGGCTTCTAAATAATGAAAAAGAAAAAAGAAAGCCTTTGAGGGGAACCAAATTTCCAACTGTTCAGCCTGACAATCCACTTAATTTGCAGAAACATATCAGATATAATATCCTACCTTTATTAACATGCATAAAATACAACATTGAAGTTCTTATATTTTGTTTCCTTAACATTGATATATACTGCTGTGCTTCTCTGTACACACACTCTGATGGTGGAATAAGATACACTTCTTTCCTCAGGTAATAGATTCCTATACTAATGATCAGAAGAACATACCGACGTCACACCAGTCCAGGAAGCGAATACAGGAGTTGCGAACCAGTTTCAGAATCTTTCAGAGAAATGGCAATTTTCCCCCTTTTGTTAGATTTGTCCAATTTGAAACAAAATGCAGCCGAGTTTTACCAAAACTCTAAGATTTATGAGTGTTTGGCAAAAGACAGGTTTCTCTACAAGTGCTTTGAGTAATCCAGCCCACAGTGAAGTAAATATCAACCACACAGGATCCGGACTCTCCTTTTAAAAATGGATCACTGTGCGGCTGATACGGTGTTCAGTGTTAGACCAGTTGCATCAAATTCTACAAGTGTGTGCAGAGTAAATAACATCACCAATTACGGCTTGAAAAACTTATCGGGGCATGCTCAAGCTGTTCAGCACCATGGTGATTTTTTTTTTTCCTTTTTTAAACTCCTGACAAAATAGGAGTCAAAACTTCACAGAAACTGGCACGTGTCCTGGAGAGAAAACACTATCTTCTTATGAGCGCAGGTGGAAAAAGTAAGGGGTAAAATGCTCTGATTAACAAAACAGAAAAAAAGTGAAAAAGAAAAAAAAAATCCTGGATCTTTTTTTGTTTGAACCAGCAACGTCATTTCCCCACCGGCTTTCCAACCATCACATTGCATATTTGCTTGTCCATTCTTTTGCTGTTTTGGTGTATCTGAGGAGACAAGAGAGAGGACAGGAAAACCGTTAGGAAGTCAGCATGCCAACGAGTAAACACAAAAAAACACATGGCTTAAAAACTTTAACCACAAATATTTACGCACGCTTTTATTCTGGGTTCATGAAAGCACATGCACTTTGAGCACAGTGCGTTTATTGGACAGGCAGTTTGAGTGAAAATGCATCGTCACATAAAACAAAACTTCTACTTTTCTAGCAGGGAAATATTGATTTGACCTGTTGCCTCTCTGAAAACAAAATAATAAAAAAGTACGGCTTTGTTTGATTTATTTTGTCACGAAATTCCCTTTTCATGCTAGTGTTAGTCGCTTCTTTTACATGCTTATAAATCAACACTTTAAATGGATTTATTTAAGGATTCTAATCTAATATGAATTCTTTTTACCTTCTAATTTAAGTTCATGCATTTGGAGGACATCTTTTGACTGGGGTGAATTAATCAGAAACTCCTGATACTTCTTGTAAATCAATAATAAATATTAACGTTCATAAAACAGCGTCCTCCTTCAATAACAAGTGTTTGATTATCTGCCGCTGGGTGTCACGTACTCACTGAAACGAAAGTGTGTCACACTGAACTGTTGTGAAATCTAATAGAACTGCGTGGTCATGCAGATGCCGGCATGTGTTACTGAAAAGACCTGTTTCTGTGTGTTGACACCTCACACTCAACGGCGCCCTTTTTAATACGCGACAACCAACCCTCGCCGTCTGTATTGTCTCTCTGCGCTGGGCTTCAGTATCAGACATCATAGCTCATGAATGAGTGTCTTATTGGTGTGTCCTTGAATGCACCACCGAGGACATCTTTCAGGATGGTCCCTGATGACATCTCTTCTACCGCGGGACAATAACTGGGAGTACAAGCAACCCATTATTAGTGGTGATTGATCACCTGTGTTAACCCGCCACGAGGTGATTTTACACTCGCACTGAAGAATGAAATATAAGCTTGTTAGAAAATGATCAGAGGTGAAGTAAAATATGAATGAAGAGCACAGAATGTGGGTCTATTTACAGGCTTAATTTTGAGCTTGTAATTACAACATCTGGACCTGTGTTAGCGCTCTCTGGATGAGCTGCAGGCTCCAAGCCAGACAGGTGCTTACTTTTTCCTAGCTTGTCTTCATCTTCACTTCCAGATACCAAGAAGACATTTTATCTGGCTTTAATCAAAGTCAGAACGCAGTTACTCCACTGTTTTCAGTCTTACTTCAGTGATGTGACTTGCTGTTAATGTTTGGAGGATAACTACTACAGTTTATCACCATTATTGATATTTAGAGATAGTTTCTTGCAAGCCCTGATTTGTTTTAACTAGGGATGTCAACAATTAATTGACTGTTAAGAACTTACTGGAACACATTTTTTTGTTTCAATGTTCTATCACATGGAACAAACATCATGTGAGGAAATCAGACTTGCAGAATCAGACCCTCATTTTATTTCACTACTCAAGAAACACTTTCATCTTTAAGCTTTTATTTTGTGAGTTTATTTTAATCTTTAATGTTTTATCTCTGCTTTTACTGTCTGTTCGCTTTTATTGCTTCTCTGCTTTTATTGTGTTTTTATTATTTTTGTGAAGCTCTTTGTTACTTGTAATGAAAAGTGCTATACAGATAAAGGTATTATTAAAAGGTATTATGTGGTCTCATATTTGGTTCAGCTATCAGGGAGGTGTTTTAAGTTTAAAGCATGTTTCGATGTGAATCAGCTGACTGAAGGTGAGACGCTTAGCTGGGGGCTGCGTCTGAGTGACAGGTCTCCATGAGCGCTTTTTTTCCTCTGCTGCCGGACTGATTATGACCCGGTTGCGCTCCCATCTGACCGCTTTCACATGTTTATTTTTCTCAATAAGAACGAGTCGACAGAAAACTGGACACTGAGTCTGAAATATGTTTCTGTTCAGCTCTCTTGTTGAAGTCTGAGCCTTCACTTTTATGACTGTGTCCACAGAGATTATGAGCCTGCTGAACACCTCAATACGATCCGTACATATTCAATACTGTCAGTTATATACATTGTGTCAAGAAGGACATTTTGATTAAGGGGATTAAACGCATGTGGCATTGTTTTTGACATGGAAAAGGTTTACGTTTTTTTGACTAAATGATTAATTGATCATTAACATTTCCAAAGATCAATCATGGAGAATGCTTGAAATTTACATCCTTAGTTTTAAGCCTCAGCTCTCCTGAGATAACTCCACCAGCAGGCAGGGAGGCAGAAACATCCCATTTACTCGTTCAATGCCACAAAAAGACTTCCTTCATCCGCAGTGCATCAAGATGCTGGAATAACTCGGCTCCACGTACACAGACTCGGGGATTAGTATAATCACGGTTATGTCAGTGAGATCAGAGCATCACAAACTCCCACAGGCCGAACCCAAAACACCAGCCAAGATGCAGCACTGGCTCCTGGCCTTACCCTAAAGCATGGCATACTTTGTAGTCCACTCCTGAGCTAGTTTATTGTACCTGACGGAGTGAAACAAGGTTACACACAAAGACTAAAAGGAGACTCTTCAACAGTTACATTTTCATTGACTGGCTTAAACTAACATCTGTCCTGCAGTGAATGCTCTCTTTCAGAAGGTTTAGCTGCATTATGCTGACATGTTTGCATTGTTCTATTTATCCAAGTGATATCAGTGATTCTAAGATTTAAAAACAGCAACACGTCTGCAGCCTCACTCATTTTTAAACAGAGGGATACATCTCTTTGACTGAACGACTGTTACACCTCACTTTGCTGCCTTTAAGAAAGACAGGAGATCATTTAAAAGAGTAATACATTTTAAAGAGACACCATAAAAGATCAAACTCACTTCATGTTATCTGTTTTGTACATTCGTGCAATCTCTGGCACTAATGGGTCGTCAGGGTTTGGGTCACATAGGAGTGAGCAAATGGAGAGAAGTACTGCAGGAAAGAAAACACATGACATTATTCACCAGTTATTCAAATATGCAAATTAAAAACACCTCTGCTGAACCAACTTAACCCCAGCTACAAGTCCCTAAACCTGGACTCAGAGGAACCATGTTTCCAGTGTGGGAAATATTCAAATCTTGACATTTAAAGTGTATGATTGAAACAGGACAAAGTGTGATTATCTAAATATTCAGAAATTTGATAAGAGATGACTTATTTTAACCTGTAACAATTTATTTTACTTAGTTTAGTTCATGTATTTATTGTACTTCGTATTATAAAGCACTTATTGAGATGCTACCGTCATATTTATCTTCGATGCTAGTTTGGTTCTCTGGAGCAAAACATACCAGATCAACTGATTGTCTCACTCTCCAGGTTCCCAGAGTTTAATCTGCACTGGGAAAATCTGCCTTTTGCATTTTTGCACCATCTGCATGGAACTCACTGCAAAGCACTTTAAAAATAAATGCACTGGTTTCTTTTCATCATTTTGTATCATTAGTTTTACATTTTTTAACCTCTGATTGTACCTGCTTTCACTGACTTTGTGTAACATTATTTTTCAATAATTGTAACTTTTTTTTTTTTTTGAACAAATTTTTATTTAAAGTTGTACACATAGTATGTTACAGAGTCTGTTTAGAAGAAATTAAATGAGAAAACATTAGAACTCGGCAGGCATTTCCAGGCAGGCAGTCATAGATAGGTTCCTAGTTTTGGTCTCATCCACACAAAGAAACAAGGAGGGAAAGACCCCCCCCTCAAGTTACTCTATCATAATTGTTTGGCAGTTGAAGGTGCTTAATTACAGGAGCCCACAAAGTTAAGAACAAATCCAATCTACAGTGAAGTTTTGCAGTTATCTTTTCCATCAGATAAACTGTCTTTAATCTCTCTTTCCATTGGTGAAGGGTGGGAGGTAGTGGTTTCAGCCAGGTCAATGTTATCATTTTCCTGGCTACTAATAAAAGGACATGCAACAATTTGACTTTCTTTTTGTCCATAGCTCCCTCTGGGACTAAACCTAATATATAATATCGTGGATCCAATGGCAAATCAACCTTTAAAATAGATCGAACTTCTATTTGGATCCCTAACCAAAAGTTTTTTAATATCGGGCAATCCCAGAAAATGTGGGTATGGTCTCCCACTTGCTTACAGTTTCTCCAACACAGGTTTGACCTATTTCTATCATATTTTGATGTAATCACAGGAGTTTTAAAATATCTCAATTTTAGTTTCCAATTAAATTCTTTCCATGTAGGACTGCTCGTGATTTTATGTCCTTTTTCACAGGCTTTTTCCCATTTTTCATCCTCAATGATAACGTTCATCTCAATCTCCCATCTCTCTTTTATGTCCAGAGAGTTAATAATTGTATCTTTTAATTGTCTGTTTTTAACTGATCATCATTCTTTTAGGGTTATATCTTTTATTTGCTTGTCAAGCATTTTAATGTTTCTTTTATATGATTGTTGCCATAGTAAATGAGGGTTTGCTCTCAATGATGTTTGAGTTTACATAAAGATAATTATTTATTTTATTATTATTTTCATTTATTTCTTTTTTGAATTAAAATGTATTAAGTTGTCGTAATATTATGTCTAGTCTTCAGTTGGAAAAGATCCGATACAGTGTAAATGGCGCCCTCCAGAACTTCCATAGCACTTGGGATGGTTTCATGAACTTTGTCAAGGATCTTGATGGGCTGCAGTTGGACTGATTAACATCCAGCAGATTTGGTACACTGTTAAAATACTTTGACTGGCAACACTTCACATATGTGTGAAGTATGTGCGTGTGCGTGTTTTTGTTTTGTTTGCTTTTGTTACTTTTTCTAACATTTTAATACACTCCTTAACTTCCTACTTATTGAATATTATTATTATCTAATGATTGTACTTGCTCTATTTACCTATTTTTGTTTTTTTTGGGAGGTTTCTGTTGGTTTAGTGGTGTCTGGTACGTTCCACTGGCACCCTTGATGTTCCTTTCTAATCTAATTTTGACTATACTATATTTGTGTCTATATTCAACATCTTATCCTTGATTCTTATGAATGTATGTCCATGTAAAATCAATAAAAATATATATAAAAAAAAAAAAAAAAAAATGTATTAAGTTGTATTCCTTTTAAATGTTATCATGGGTTGGGGTGGTGGGGAATTTCTATTAATCAGTATATGTCATCACTGTGAATTATAACTATTGTGTTGGAAAAATTCATTAATTAACTTTCTTAAAAAAAAAAAAAGAATTATTTTAACCTGTAACAACTTATTTTACTTGATTTATTTTATGTATTTATTTCAATGTCTTCATTGTATTTCATATTTATTTATTATTAAATTGTATTAAGTTGTATTCCCTCTAACTGTTATCATGGGTGTGGGATTTTTATTAATCAGTGTATTTCATCACTGAATTATTACAATTGTACTGCAAATACTCATAAATTAACTTTGTTTAAATAAATAAAAAGATGATTACTTTGATGATTTTTATAGAATGACTACCAAACAACTTGTGTCTACTCTGGCAAAATAAATTAATATTAAAAGTAGAAAGTTATCATCATCATGTAGTTAAATATTTATCTATTCATTTGTTACAACTTCCTATAAATGCCAATGTAGCTTTAAAAAGTTTTATCTTATCCTAAACTAAAGTTGTGTACTGTGTTTAATGTTTGGGGCAGTGGTTCTTAAAGTGACACCTCTGGTCCTTGAGGGCTTCAGGGGGAACCTAAAGGGAGTTAAGTGACACAATGATAAAATATGTGTCTATTTGTGTCAAGGTTTTCAGTACACTGTGTACAAAAATAAAGATACATCTTAATCCAGTTGGGATGTCAGTGTCACAGACATTTCTCTTTCTTGTAGCATAATATAGGAATTCAAAAACAGGCGTTAATGTCATTTTCCTGGTTCTTACCTTTTGAAATAGTAAGTGCAGGAGACCACTGTGATCTGAGAATATCCAGACAGATACTGCCATTACTGTTAATGTTTGGGTGGTAAATTCTTGTTGTAAATGCAACCTGGAAAATAAAGACAAAACACACAAAAGAGTGAGGGCGAGCGAAACAAGGTGGCACAGCAGATCAATGTTATGTAACTTCAATTCCCTGACACGAGGCATTGACGCTCGCCGCTCATGACTATCTACTTCTGGAACGACCGGTATTACTTCATGACGGCTGTCAACAGATAAAAATCTGTTTATGACATCGGGCGCAGGTTTCTTTTTACGAGAAACATGTTGATGTTACTTTGATTACTCTTACAGAAAACCATCAATATGGGCGTGTGACGTCACTTCAAAACACCTGATTTAGATTAAACATAAACTACAAACATGCCCGGTGTTTGAGAGGAAGTTGTCTTCAGGTGTGACTCAGCTTACCTTGGGTGGTTTGAAGGGGTAGTCTGTTGGAAAATGAATTGTCAAGAAGAAAACCCCTCCCTGATATGGACTGTCGCTCTGAAAAGGAAGCATGACATTTACATATTTAAGAGGAGAAGGATCCAAAGCCCCCGTCCTTCCACAGTTTCCTCATTATCAAGTCAAACTTTAACCTTTATCTCACGGCTTCATTTAAAGCAGCCATGAGTGATACATTACAGCATTGTGCTGCATTCAAAGTACAAACACTCTGGATCATAAAGTGTCTACTTACAGGTCCCATGATTGTAGCTTGCCAGTGAAACACTGCGGAGGAAAGAGAGAGTAGACGTTAGAAAACAGGGAAAGGAGACAGGTGTGTGATCTCACAGGCTTCAAAAACACAACATCGACTTCTCTACAACATAATCAATACTGCCTTATACTCATGGTGATCATACACAAGTCTTAGGTTGGTGTTAAGCTCTATGTTTAACAGGTGGAGGTATCCTTGACCAATCATAGCAGCTTAGAGCGTGGACTAATTTCAATTTCAACCCCTAATTTCAACTTCTACCTCAGATAATTTGACTTGTTTTGGTCTCCTCTAGCTTTAAAAGATTGATCTTCAGCTCCACCAAAATAAATATAAAGGAACAGATAAACCAAATAAACGGGGCGTTGATTTATTAGTTTAAGATACGATAGTGGACATCCAGAAATCAGGATCCATGCTGAAAACTTCTTAATCTTAATCTGAGAAGCTGACAGAGATAGAGACTTTTAAAGGTAAACTAAAAACATATTTATTCAGTCTGGCCTTTAATGTAGGGTTTTAACAATTTCATTACTTACCTTTTACTGTAATATTGGTTTAAATGTTGCTTTATTATTTTAACTTATTTAATTATTTTATTTATCTACTCAGTTTTATTAATATTTTTAGCCGTAGGTTTTTATTTTCAACTCTTATCCTTACCCTTTTTAAATCTATTTGAACTATTTGCATTCTTAATTTTGATGCTTTAACTCATTTTAATTACACATATTTTATTGTTGGTGTGCATTAGTCTCTATTTTATTTTATGTTATTTTCATATTAATTTTTATTATTATTTTTATCATTATTATTTCTGCTTCTCTCTTGTATTTCATTTGCTGTAAAGCACTTTGGGTTGCATTTGATTTGTATGAAAGGTGCTACATAAATAAAGCTTGATTATTAATAATAATATTAATAATAATAATAATAATACATTTTATTTTGGACACCTTTCAAATCACCCAAGGTCACCTTACAGATAAAAAAAACCATCATTGGTTGATTTTTTTAAATGTTAAATTTAAAGGGAATAAGGACTGCAATGGTTCCTTTAGTGTATTCATGAATGTAAAAATAGAGTAATTAAATACAACATTGCCACATGTCCCTCCTTAGTTCCTTGAAAGTAAATATTTGACTTGTGTATTTACATTTGTTCAACAGTAATTTAGATGTGTTCTTGAACTGTGGGACATTTTAAAAAAAGACATCATCCTGCTTCAGAAACAGGAGTTCTGACAACAGCTCCAAGTTGTGGGACACTTACTGTCGTCACCCACTGGGCCGGCTGAGCACTGTGCAGGAGGGTCACGAGAAAAATCGTTGAGCTCCTGTAATGAAAAGAGGTTTAGAACAATAACCAAATTAGACTGCAGTAATCTTCACAGACAAAACAACCAGGAGGCAGGATCGGAAATCAACGGGTCAAAGCGGGGGCTGTGGTAGTGAAACATGAGGTCGTTTGTGCCATTTATTTCACAACATCCCCCCAACCCCTCCCCTCCTCTGATGTTTTTATCTCCTGCAACTCTCTCACAAGTTCAACACAACACCCGCTCCAGGGAAGGGGGCCACTTTGTTATCGTCTATGCAGTTAGCAGCAAGATGAGCCTGAAGCGTACATACACTGCTGTTATTTTTAGGGCTACGGATACTTTGGAGTGATGGAAGCCACTCCCCGAGCCTTCTGTCACACGCCGTTACACAAGTTAGTTTATGGAGATCACTGGAAGGGGATTCTAGTAAACAACACCGTGTGGAGACATGACGGGGGAAAACTTGTGTTCAAGTACTCCAGATCTGTCTCCATATCTTGGTTCAAGGACCCGCCTTTAGGCCCCTACTTGGAGGTCTCAGGTCTTAAACTTGAACTGGTATCTCTGAAGACACCTGTCAGGGTTACAACTGCAAGAACATCACTGAAGACGATGTGCATTGTCTGTTTCAATCATCACAACTATGATGAAGTGGAGACTCATTTCAAATGTGGGACATTTGGGCAAGAATGGGACTCTTTTTATTGTGTCATGCAGTGAGTGACACATGCACTAGTTTGGTCTTGAGCAGGACTTTCTCTCCGTTTAAGGGTCTTTTTGGAAATACGAATAAGAAACATCCACGGCAGTGTAGACATGACAAAAATGGATGTTTAGCAACAAGAATGAGGGAATAAACTGTGCAAACAAAATCTATATACAATCTGGGCCACATGGCAAACCGTAATCTCCATCAGTCCAACCACTTCACTTAAGAGCAACAACAACAAGGTTTATATCAAAGGTGAGGTTATGGGACATCAGGGGGAAATGTTAAGACCTCTTTGATATAAAAACGATAAGCTAGGTCCAGTATGTTTTTAAAAACAGGGTCCCAGATCTGTGAGGAAAGGGGCTTACATGTTATGTATTCATTGTGACAACACTAGGGGTGTAAAGTGTTCACAATATTGTGATAACAAAAGCGTCTGTTGGTGTGATTATTAGGGGTTTGCCATCTAAAAAGGCCCCTCACGATTCAGGGTGCTACGATTCGATTATTCAACGATTCTCATGATAACGATTTTCGATGCCTCTTTTTTTCCTCACTTTGTGGCTACTTCATACAAAAAATATATATATTTTGTCAGTATCCATTAATTAAAATAACCAAACAAATGCATCTTCATTATCTTTTATTTTAACAAATCACCAAATGATCCAACAGGAACCATGGAATGTTTAATCACCCAGAATTTGCTTTGGGAATTTGTTGCTGGGCTCCAGCGTCTGCATCAGAGCACGAAAGCCCTGGTTGTTAACGACAGCACATGGCGATAAAGGTTGCGATGGATGACGAGATTCATCTCGCCCTTTCAGAGCTGCGGGGAAGTTTTGATAATCCTTCTTCTATTGTTCGCTGGTTAGCGGCAACAACCGGCGGATTCTCCTCCTCTAGCCCGAGGTGCTGTCGCATGTTTGTAGTGTCACCACTGTACTCAACTCTGGTCTTCCACGCCTTACATAGAGAAAGTTTTGTCAATGCCCTTTCCATTTTCATGTTCATAAAAACCAAAATGCTTCCAAACGCTAGCTTTGAAGCCCGATGAGTGAATCTCACGCTCAGTTCGGGGTGGGTACCAAATTCGGTACTTTTACTTTTACAGAGTACCGATTCGCGTAAAATCAAACGGTACCATGTTTCGGTACCTGAACGCATCCCTGTGACTGAGTGAGTGGAAGAGGAGGCTATTTTCCATACTTTCGCCCTTTAGTAAAGTTCAAGACTGATCAGGTGTTCGTATGTGTGAATGCCCAACAGGTAAGTTGTGTCCTGTTATTATAAAGAGACAGAGAACTGGCTTTTCCCCGTCCGCAGGCATTCACTTGTGTTCATTGATAAACTCCAGAAAGAGCAATTAGACGCCACGAGCATGTGTCAGCTAATATATGTAATCACCTATATAATCCTGTTTCTGTACATTTCATGTTAAATCAAATAAATGTTAAATTAAACAAATTTGAGATTTTTTTTTTTAATTTAACTTTTATTATCACATAAACACACAAAAGTACCGTAAATTGGTACTGTTAAGTACCGGTGCTGATTCCCAGGGACCGGGTATCGGTTCAAATGTGAAAAGGTACCCATCCCTACGCTCAGTAACTGTAGCCAAAGTGTTAGCTGCCGCCATTTTCACCTGGTCCTTTCCTTCAGGTGTCCGGGCAGCATGCGCGACTTTCACTTTGTTGTGCTGTGTTCCTGTCATTCAGTTAATATGAAAACTAATCGTTTTGGAATGTTTATGAATGGTAATTGATCGTGATAAATCTAACAATTGATGCATCAGCACACCCCTAGTGATGATAGGCCTTCCGGGTCAAAAAGTGACCACGTCCTGCCCCTTCGCCGCCATGGTGAAAACAGCAGACACCGGCGTTTGAACTGAGGGATGTCAAAATATGAGAGAGGAAATAGGAGAGGCAGACAAACAACAAAATTCAGACAAGACTGCTGTGACCTACATTTCAGGGAGTATGAGTAATATAATGAGCCACCTGTTTCAAAAGAAGTGAGGGGGGAAAAAAACCAGCAATGCCACAAGACTCTTTAAGATTTTCCCATTTTAAAAATACCGAACCGTGGATTAATTACCGCGTCATTAGCGTATCGTCCAGTTTCGGTATCGTCCCATCCCAGAAACACACTAACAACGTTGAGTCATGACTTTAAAGTTCAGTCAGCGTCCTTGAAAGCTAATTTAGTTTCGACTTTATCACTTGCGCACACTTTAAAAAAGGTGTTTCTCTTTCCATTATATCACACTCTCCTGCTGCCAACTTCCTCCAACTGACTGCCAGAACAGAACACACCCTGTGATGTGCACAGGCAGAGAACAAATACTATCACATACCAAGGAAGTGTATCATGAACACAGCCATGACTGCGAACACAGATCCACACAGATATGAGTCATGATGAGTTCTGGGAAATTTCGACGCTATTGTGAAATGTTTTTTGTTTTTTTTAAATGTTAAAAAAAACACATTAAAAGGATGAACGTGAGGCTGGGGATTAAATAGCAGGCAGCGTGTTTGTGTTTATGTAAAAGGTAGGAAGTGTTGAGCAATGAGAGAGGCCTTGAACGCACCAGACCTGTAACTGAAAATGTTAGCCATGTTAGCCATGTTAGCTAACACACCAGACGTTGAGTCGTCTCAGAGTGAACTCCAGGTGCTTGGACTCACAAATACAGTCAAATCAAGCCACAATTAAGATAATACATATTTTTTTAAGACATCATGAAGACAGAGAAGCTTCCTAGGAGATGTTTCACCGTCTTGTTTCACAGGATCCAGCATTGTGGGAGGCTAACGCGTCGACACAAAACTGCTAGCTTAAATTGCTATGGGTGACGTTCTCCTACCTTGTGAATCCTCTTCAAAGCCATCCTCTCTCGGTGTGTTTCCTCTCTTATCTGAAGTTTTCTGAAGCGAGCAGTGAGTGGCAACCGTAGTGTGCCAGGATTCTTCTTCACGATCCGTTAAATAAACGACGCTGGGTCGACTCGGCGGCCTTTCTTCCTCGAGCTAGCTTGCGGGCTAAACTACGCATGCGCGGAGCTGCTAACAAAGCTCCTTCGGTGACCCTCGCTTTGCTCGGAGTTTCAGCTTCTCGTGTTTTTGGTAGTTTGGTTCTTTCTGTCTCAGGTTGAGGTGGAGTGAGTAAGTGTGTGCGTCAGGTGGAAGTATCTCCTCCGGTAGACTAAGCCTCCTGTTCAGGTCTCTGTGGGTCGCTGCTAGCTGCTGCTCTCCGCTTGTATTTGAAGCTTTCTGGTGAAGGCGGTCCGCTGAGCTGCTGACTGACGGGCCGGATGTGGAGTCAGATTGGTTACAAGCTCTGAGGAGAAACAGCATGTGTGACAGAGCAGGACAGAGCAGGCAGCACATGTCAGCACTACATTCTACTGTTATGAGCCCCTCTAAGACTCTGGCATTAAATTCAGTCAACATAAAATAATGCACAGATAAAAGCAGACATCTCAACCAGAGCAGGAGTGGGAATTAGACTCAAGCTGGAGATGTGAAGAGACCTGCTTCCTCTATACTTCATGTACTTTGGACATTTTCTGCACTTTAGGACAATAATATAAAAAAAGGTTATTATGCAAGATCATTTCTGATGGTAGAAAAAAAACACCAAGTGAAGTCTATTTTCTGTACATACTGTATTACTATTCTAGTTGATTTTATTCATATTTTATTTTATTCCTTCTTTCTATTCATATTTTGACTTTCTTACATACTGTGTAAGAGCATACTGTAATAACTGAATTTGCCCCTGGGATAAATAACATGTTTCTGATTGATGATGACAGTATAACCCACATTTTTAAATGATTAAGTAAATAATATTGATTAGAAGTCACAATAAAGAGATAAAAAGCCAAAATGATGGGATATAACTCTTGAATGTGAGGTCATAATTATGAGATAAGATAAAATAGTATAAAATATACCAAATAATTGACAATTAAGTCACAATTATGAGAAGTTAAGTCACAGAAAGTCATATTTATGAGATAAAATGAAAAATAAGTTAGGTTATTATTACCAGATAATATTTTTTGATGGATAAATATTGATAGAAAGTCACATTTATGAGATAAAAAGTCAAAGTTTTAAAAATAAATGTATAGTTATGAGGGAGAAAGCAAAAATTATAAGATACAATTGGTAAATTATGAAAATGATACAAATAAAAGTTATAAAATATTTTCTCCAAATTTCATGCAATAATTTCAACTTTGTATCCCATATGTTTTCTTCTATCTCATGATTAGGACTTTATATTCCATGGTTTTCACTTTATCTCATTTTTCTGAGTTTCTCTCTCATAATTTGGACTCCCTTTTTATAATTATGAGTCTTTAATCTCATAATTATGACTTTAATCTTGCAATTTAGATTTTTTTTTTTTTGGACCATTTGATAAATCAAGTTAAGTCTCAATTGTTGATGTTTTTTCTGGTGGATAAGAGTTAACATAATATATTTATGAAGAACTGAAAGAAAAGTTCCAAGTCTCTGCTAAACCTGTCATTCTGGGTTTAACCATCAAACATTAAGACTAAAGAGAGA
Source organism: Notolabrus celidotus (assembly GCF_009762535.1). Taxonomy (NCBI): domain Eukaryota; kingdom Metazoa; phylum Chordata; class Actinopteri; order Labriformes; family Labridae; genus Notolabrus; species Notolabrus celidotus. Next base: position 26,645,912 of record NC_048293.1, read on the forward strand.
TGGATTATTTTGATTTGTGACCAATAATCTCAGTCCCCTCTCTCATTGATTGTGAAGAGTTGTTGATAATGTCACGTTGTCTGGTCAGACACTTACCTCCTTGCTTTGGTTTCAGGCATTAAAATAAAACTATAGAAAGTGTTCATCTTGTTTGCTTTTTCAGGTCAGAGAGAAGCATCAGTATCAGATTAATCACCTCACAGCCGGCTGACTACTCATCACATACATTAAAATTGATGGTAATAGTTGACCTCTATAAAGCTACAGCATGTTATAAACATGAGCTTCTACTACTACAGGCTCTCTGATGGTAATTAAAGTGAAAAGTATCACCACACATTTCAGCCTGAGGATGTCCTGAAGCTACAGATATCTGGAGGTCACATTAGTCACCTCTTCAGTTCTATCCTTAAGAATCAGATCTCTGACAGCAGCTGAACTGCAGTGAAGTTATCATGGATATAAAATGCTCTCTAACAGGATCAGCATGTCAGCTCTGAAGTCTCATCTGGACTCTCTTAGCTGGAGGCTACAGAAGTACTGTTCTCTCTGTTTAGACTTCATTAACTCGGCGGCACAAACCCCCCTCACTGTGCACCTGTCAGGATTTTATTAACTTTAATTAATTTAGAAACTACAGTAAAAAAAAAAAAAAGGAGAGTACATGTACACAGCAGTAATTTAATACTGAGAGATGGAGTACAAAAGACTGATTCATGATTAACAACTGCTGAAGCTTTTCCTTTTTAGCACGCTGCTCTCACAGGAGGCGACACATGAAGACAAACGAGGAGAAGTAAATCAGACGACGTTAAGCTGCTCAAAGTAAACAGATTTACTCATGACCTGCTAGAATTTGGTATTAAGATCATTGCTTTAAAATAACACATAATTCATCTGGATCTTTTTCACATTATTCTCTTTACAGTTTTACAACAAAGGGCTCAACGTTTACCCGACACACCTCACTCTCCATGTTCAGTCCATGCTGTCTGAAGCACATTCATCACACTGTCTGCTTTAAGAAATGCTGCCGATTAACAGAGAGAAGGCAAATGTGTTAAACTCTCCATTGTGGAGAATCACCCTTCGAATCCTTCAAGGCACTGATGCAGGGCAGTCAGTCTCTGTGGTTTGTTTGTGCAGGAGGAGGAGGACAGTCTGTGGGGGGTCTGTGGGGGGGCAGTTTTAGCCTCTCTGAGCTGCTACTTCTACAAGTTAGTGAATCATCTGTGCAGTCTGAGTTTTCTTTACATGATCTCACAGATGTGTGGATATCATCGAGGCTCACATCAGACGCCTCAGCATTGTTTGAGTTAAGACAAATCCATGATTCAGGAGTCTCCTCACAGTCTTCATGTTTACCTTCACTGTTATGTGGCCCCATGGGGCTAGAAGTGACCCCGCAGGAGTCAGACTGACCCTCAGCTGTGTTCTCATTTCCAGCATGAGGAGTCAGCGGCGTTGGGGAGTCTTCACCTTGATTGTGCGTGTTGGGAGAAGTTTTATCTAATGGGGAATCTGAGGCAGGAGCTCCCGTGGAGGAGCAGCTTGTAGCTGGGCTCACAAATCCAACAAAGTCTCCACTGGAGCTGAAACGCAGACCCTGAACAGCTTCTCCCTGGGGTTCTCCTGGTTGGTCTTTATCTCCCGTCGTACAATCACCCTCCTCTTTGGCGGGATCAGGAGTTACAGCATCACCCTGCGTCTCAGTGCTGGGGTCCAGGTTCTGATCTTGCTCTGGTGCTGCTGGCTCTGGCTCTGCTTCCCTCTGAGTTTGTGCAGCCGGAGCGTCTTCTGAAGCTGGACCTGGCGAGGTGGGTCGGACCGTTTGGTGGCACATGGGGCAGGTCTCCTGCACGTACAGCCACTTGCGAAGGCAGTTGCCGTGGAAGAAATGTCCACAGTATGTGATGACAGCTGAGCTCATCTCCTGTGACGAGAGACAGAGAGACATATTTGACTTGGAACGACACTTAGAGAGTGTTTGCTTAATGCTGTTGAAGAAGAAGTTACATGTCTTAAATAAACTGGATGAGTGTTAAATAAACTGGACGAGTGTTACTGGGTGACTTCACAGTGTAAGGTGTCTTTCTTTATGCCCACAAGTCTGAACAAGTAAAACAATCCTTAACAAGCCAAACTACGAAGCCATTTAACTGTAAATATTCAAATCAGCATGTAATGGTTTGAGGGTAAATGTGACGGTTCTCTTTTTTCTCTAAGCCTTCTTTTAGAAGAAGTTTAGAGGATCTGTTGACAGTTTTTGGAGTCCTCACTGGCTGCACAAAGAGCAACTAAAATCTATCTGAAGAGGGAAATCTTAACCGGATTAGATCGGTCATATTTTATTGTTTTATAGTCTTGGAAAGGTGGGGTTGTGGGGCGCCGGTTGCCGTAGTGTTTTAGATGTGTGCCTCAAACAGAAGACATGATCCTCTTCGCAGCTACAGCCCTTTTCTGCATCTCTTCCCTCACTCTCTGCTCCCCACATTTAATAATAATAATAATATTAAATTTTCTTTATAAAGTGCTTTTCTGAATACTCAAAGACGCTGCACTGAGGATAAAAAACATCATATAAAACAACAGAGTAATACAAACATGAATGAAAAGCATAAAATACATTTAAAAGTAGTTCTAAGTAAAGTGGACCGGTTGGGGGCGCGGACTTAGCCTAATGGTTAAGTTGCATCCATGGGTTTGAATCCAGCCTGCGGCCTCTCTCCTGAGTCATTCCCCCAATCTCTCCCAGTTCCCTACACTATCCACTGTCCCCTCCTCTATAAAATAAAGGTGTAAAAGCCCCAAAATATGACTTAAAACAAAAAAAGAAAGTGGACAGGTTGGGGCAGTTTCAAATGTTTAGTGGTAAGGCGTTCCAGAGGGTGGGGGGGGGCAGAGAAAGCTCTGTCCCCCAGGTTTGGTGCTTGGTGTCAGATGGTAGGGAGAGGAGGTGGGCATTGGAGGATCAGAGGTTATGGGAGGGGGGTGTGGTGGTGGAGCAGGACAGTGAGGTAGGAGGGGGCCTGGTGATGGAGGAGGATTTTATAATGTATGTGCTGTCTGATAGGGAGCCAGTGGAGGTTTTGGAAGACAGGGGTGATGTGGTAACGGGTGTTGGTGCGGGTGAGCAGAGTTCTGGATCTATTGTAGTTTGTTGAGTTGTTTTGAAGGAAGGCCGTAGAGGATGTTATTGCAGTAATCAAGTCTGGGAGGGATAAAGGCGTGGATCAGGGTTTCGGCGGTGGAGAAGGAGAGAGATGGACGGAGACGGGCGATATTTGTCTGGTGGAGGAAGGCGGTTTTGGTGATGTGGTTCATGTGATGTTCCAGAGTGAGATGGGAGTCAAATATAATACCGAGGTTGTGAACATGTGAGGACGGAGTGAGGGAAGCATTGTCGATGGAGAGGTTGAAGTTGGATTTGGGGCCGATGATTAAGAGGTCAGATTTTTCCTGTCTCTCTTCAGCTGTCCTCTTTAATAAAAGGTAAAAGATTCTTATTCATATTTCTCTCTTTCTTAAAGTCTCATTTCAAAAAAGAAAAGTTGTCCTGTCTTATAATCAGGGTCGTCTTCTTCGTGGTCCTTTAAGGTCTGAAGTGACTTGATATGTGACAGTTCAGCTGCTCACACGAGGCAGACTGACTGTGAACACTGTGACAAACAGGACAGTGAATATGTAATACCTCACACTGTGTGTACCTTTAAGTTATGCTGTTCCTGTTTTTCCAGTTTCCCTCTTCGTTGGCCTTCAGCCACAGTTTTTGTTAAAACCTGTTTGTGCCTGTCCTTGATGATGATCGTTGGTTTGTTATTAAAAGAAGAAGCTGAAGACGATCGTAATAAAAACAGAGGAAGGGTTTTAAACAGATGTGATGTTTTGGATGCTCTCTGACATTTTGAGCAGGTGCTTTAAAGTTAGAGAAGCCCTGAAGTTGGTGAATCGGTTCGTGGCTCTGCTTTGCGTACACTGTCAGCTGACAGAAATAACTATCATGCCAGAGATGTGTCGGGCCGCTCAGGAGCAGAAGATAGGGCGTTATCATCTCTTGGTCCCCTCTGAACTCGGCACGGCGAAGGACGTGAGATCAGGAGGAAACTCAGCCTGACTTCAATCAGTGGTCAAATCAAAAACCGTTTGAGAATGGGCGACAATTCCCAGAGTTTACACCCGAGCTAATAAATATAATTGATTGGACTTGTATAGCACTTTTCTGGGTACTCAACAGAACAAAGACAGAGGGGGGGGCGGGAGGAGAGGTCATGTGTTGTGGTCTTTTTTTGAACAGGAAGGTCTTGAGGTGGTTTTTAAACGAGTGAAGAGAGTCAGAGTTTTGGATGTTTGGAGGGAGAGAGTTCCAGAGAGTCGGGACAGTGATGGCGAAGACTCTGCCCCCCAAGGTGCTTGGACTTGGTGTTAGGGGACAGCAGATCTAAGGCGGCGAGATGGGGGGTGGCGTTTGAGGAGGTCGGTCAGGTATGAGGGGGCAAGGTTATTGGAGCCAGTGGAGGTGCTGAAGGATGGAGCAGGAGTGGGTGAGTAGCTGGGGCAGCTGAGTTCTGGACATGTTGGAGTTTTTGGAGGTCAGTGGAGGGAAGGCCGTAAAGGATGCCGTTGCAGTAGACTAGTCTGAAGGTTATAAAGGCGTGGAGGAGGAGAGAGAGGATCTGAGCTAAGACTTTTGATTGGTCCTGCTGGTTTGGAATATATAACTTCATTCAGTGGACAGCTACACTTCACTAAAGCAGATCTAAAGTTAAGATAGGCGATGAGATGATACTGTAAACCCTCACATCTCTGTAGTTCTCTTCTGTTATGGATTTGTGATGTTGGGTCTCCAGATGTGGCAGTGTGTGATGTGGTTTCCCTGCAGCTCTGTGACGGCGTGACTCACCTGGAAGCAGATGGAGCAGACGTCGTTGTGTTGCCTCAGCTGCTGCTCCGTGGCTCTGGGGAGCGAGTTGATCTTCTTCGCCGCCTCCTGCCTGAGCAAGAAGCTCCTCCAGCCGGACTGAGCTCGCAGCCAAACGTTGAAGTAAGAGTGGATGATGATGACCGAGGCGCCCATCCAGCTCCACTCCCCGAACAGGGACTCCCAGGTGCCGTACGCCACCACGCAGAGCGCCACCACGAACTCCAGCACCCGGCTGACGGCGTTCACCCAGTAGATGACCTCGTCCAGGCTCTCGATGGGGTCGCTGCGGAACAGCTCCACCATGAAGAGCGAGTAGATCAGCATGGTGCCTGTGACCTGGGAGAACATCACACAGATGACATCAAATATCATAAACAGAGAGGAAGAGATCAGAGTCACAAAGTCAGATTCATACCTGAAGGGAAGTCAGCATGCAGCTGGACACAAGTATGAGCAGCCAGAAGTCCATGTGGAAGAACTGAGAGATCTTATAAGCCATGAAGACGGGGAAAACCAGCAGAAGCAGACACATGCTGAGGCCGCGGAAGTGTTTCCACAGACTCCTGGAGGAAGAACAGAAAACACAGAGATGAAGAAACTGAAGCCAAATCAGCTCAAGAATTTAACTTCCTCTTCGGGTTGGTACCTGTTCCGTGAAGCACCCAGCGCCAGAATCACCGGGTCTGTTATTTCGATCATGGACTGCAGGGTCGAAGTCACCACGATGAAGAGGATGATGCTGAGGAGGAAGGTGCGCTGCAGAGCCTGCATGTCTAAGAGGCCCGTCTGGAGAGCGAGGAGGAGCAGCGTGACGCCTTCGGTTACACCTCTGAGGACGAGGAGGAAACAGTTAGAGACGTACAGTGGATGTTCGATGCACCGATCATTTCTGACTCTTACAGCTGAACTTTTACAGAAACAAAGATGAAGAAAAATCTCTTTATATGAGTCAATAAGAATCATATCTGTTTTCTCCCATTACCAGAATATTTGTCTTTTATTCCCCTTAATCAAACTTCAATCTAGTGGCTAATTATGAAGTTACATATTCAATCTGACCGGTTATCAATCAGTAAGTCATTTCCAAGTGTAAATAAACTGTTGTCAATAAAACATCCTGTAAAAACACATCTACACGTCTGATTTCTTTCTAATAAGTGACCTCCATCTCTGAGCACAGCAACAAAACTACACGCTCTAATTCAAGTGCAGTGTTTGCTGCCACTATGAGACTTTGGCGCCCTCTAGTGGTGAGTAGAATCTAAAACTGGACACAAAAGGTCTCAAGCAAAATAAAAATCTTCATCTAGTTAAACTTCTGTAAGTAACATGGTGCGAGCAGAACCATCTCCAGCTCAGTGTGACAAAGACCAGGGAGCTGATTGTGGATCTGAGGAGGGGCAAGACACCAGTGGTGACCCCTGTTTCCATCCAGGGGGCCTGTGTGGACATTGTGGAGGACTGCAAGTACCTGGGGGTGTACTTGGACAAAAAAATGGACTGGGGCAGGAACACCGAAGCTGTCTACAAGAAGGGCCTGAGCTTCCTCTAGTCTCCTCAGCACTTAACTTCACATGGCACAGGGTATATTCCCCCCTTGAGTTGATGGAGACCAAAAACAGAGCTAAAAGTAAGTAAAAACTGGACTTCTATACCTTACAGAAAGAAAAACAACTCCAAAAGAATAGTAAAGACCCCTCATTACTCCTGCAGGTGTAAATGAGAATCTGTTTGCAAAAAAAAATTCAACTTGTAACCACTATTGTTCATCTAATGTCTTAAAAATGTGTTATTGTAGGTTTGCATGTGGAAAGAGGACCAACAGGAGTTAAATGTGATGCAAATGAACCCACCTGTGCATCACGTTCTCATTCTGCACAGCTGCATAACCTCCCAGGTAGAACTTGCATAGGTTCAGCAGTCCAAGAGCGAGATAGGACACCACGGAGGTCAGACCGAGGAGCGAATACGGCGTGGAACAACATTCAGAGACACTGCAGGGAGAGCACACAAAGAACAAAGCTGATTAAATCAAACTGAATACATCAGGTAACAGAACCACTGAGAGGATTCTCATCACACCTTGTGAGCAGGAAGAACAGGATTCCCTGATGGCCGGCTGAGGCGTTGGCGGACATGGCGTCTGAGCACAGCTGGACGACAAACAGAACGAACCAGAAGACGCTGAAGAGCACAGGGACGGCAAACTGGTTCCACAGAGAGATTCCCACAGCGAGGAGTCTGTACAGCTCGATCACCTGAGGGACAGGGAGCAGGTGAGAGGATGAGGAGAGAGGAAAGGGACAGGAAGTGAAAGGAAGAGGCAGATTCTCTCTTTAGGATATTCAGAACGAGGACGTCAGAGCGAGAGAGTACCTCCAGCTGCAGCAGCTCAGAGTAAGCAGCCCTTGCGAGTCGATATGGCAGGAAGAGATGTGAGAGGAGGAACACGGTGATTCCCACTCCGGTTAGGCCCATGGAGAAAGTGTTGACAGTTAACAGCATGGCGTGAGGGACAGCGCAGAGTCTGGCCAGCAGGGGGAGCATGTGAGCAGAGAACAGCCACACCTTTCTGGTCTTCATCAGGAAGGCACACAGCGTGCTGAGGATGATCTGACCTGGACAGAAAGTGACGAGTGAGGAGAGTCGATTCATAGAAGCTGTGATCACAATGATGACTGATAGCTTCATTAACATACAAATGTCTGAGGAGTCTTTGGATTCAGCAGTAAGTTTAGGTTGTAACAGATTCCTCATTGATAGATAACTTGCTAAGGAAGCTTTGGGGGACATGTATTTGTGTTTCAGGTGGACTGGTGTGTTCCAGTACACAGTGCTGCCACCTCTAAAGTCAACCCCGGGACTTCTTATCTGCTCTCAGAACCCTTTCCTCTCCTCTCAATAGTACAGTTTCTCTCAGCAATCCATAACACTGCCTAAAATACATTACCCATGGCGTACTATGTGATGCTTGTGTCCTTTTGTGGTCGTTACATGATGCTCACGAGTCTGGAGAGTAATGTCAGAATAATGCAAACTCACAGATCTCTACAGTGTTGGTTAAAAGAGGAAAATCTAAGGATGAAGAAGATGACAACGATGATGACTCCAAAAGGACTTACACTCAACTCAACTCTTTGAAAGCAGTGGCTTTTTAGTAATGCATGATACATATTTTAAATGTATTCATATTCCAAATCTCCTCCTCGTTTTTCTTTCTCAGCATTAACCCTTTATAAACACTCTTTCCAGTGTTTCTCTTGCAGCTTATTAGGAACACAAACATGAGAACATTAAGCCTCTTTATTGAGGTATTTGATTCACAGACACAGTGGTGTGCCTGTCAACTTGGTGTTTAGTCAAACGCTGTTCAAGTCTGCCGATCATACGATGATTTTTAAAGTCTAGAAAAGCTTGAGTCTGAAAAAACTCCAAACATTATTGTTGTTTGTGTATCTAAAAAAATATACAAGGTGTTATAATACTTCCAGGAAAGGTCTTTTACTTTTATCTAAAAAGGAAAAAAAAAATTGTATTTCTCTATCGCTTGTCCAAAACAAGAACGTCTCATCCTGGATCTTTTTGTAAACACTGTCGAGGTTGAATTCGGTTTCAGGAGGATTAATGAGAGAGATCACAAGGACCCACAGAGGACTGCAGAAAATGAGAAAATTAAAACATGGAGCTGAGCTGTGAGAAAAAGGAAGGATAGTAAATCTTTCGTCATCAGAAATTTCAGAATGAGACGATGTTGTTCAACTATAAGTTTGGATAATAAAAATAAAGGAAGGAGGATATGTGAGGGGGATTAGGTGCAGCATATTTGTGGTGATGTTCTTTAAAATGCATCTTTCTTGGAGCCTTTGAGCTCATAAGTTTGAACCTGTATGCAGAGCAAGTACGTTATTTTGATTTCAGGACTCACTCGTCATCGCGGAGACAAATCTGTTGAAGGCCAGAGAGTCGAGGTACACCGCTCCCTCGTAACCGTACTGAAGCTCCTCTCGAATGTAATCCCTGAAAAATAAACAGCAACACAAAAAATCACATCTTCTAAAAAGGAAACTGGTTTGGACTTGTCTAACAGAAAATAGAATGAAGTTTAAGGAGAATAATAAACCTGTGAAATGCTCATTCATTGAGTACTTGCACAGACTTTATCTCACATAAGTCAAATATTTCTGAGGTTAACAGTAATAAACAAAAAGTCCACATCATGTTCAACACCTGATTGTTCTTAGTTTGACATTTAATCATTCATGATAATCCAGGTTTTATCTCTTCATAGTAATCTTGTCATTCGGCTCGAGGCCTGCAGAGAAAACCGGTTGTTTTTCTCAGGTTACAACACAAACAAGAAAGCATCTGATGGGAAAACAACAGAGGCCTCGAAACCCGATCCACGACTCCGGCTCCTAAAATTAAACATCATCCTGATGAACAATGGAAACTCTGAGGGAGAGACGCTGAGGATTCCCGGGTGAGGAAACTGATCTAGACTCAATAAATCAGAGAAGTGCAGCGGCAGCAGAAGGGAGAAGTAGTAAGAGCAGTAATAGTGTAAGAAGAGGAGTGTCTCACTTGGAAATCTGATGCCCCATGTAGAGGAGAAGGGCAGTGAGGATGTGGAGGTAGAGCGTCACAATGTGTCTCAATGGCAGAACAAGCACCACCACGTTTATCAGATGACCTGCAGGGCGAATCAGACGGATCGTCATGCTTCCTGTATGAGAGACAGCTGAGGGGGAAGACTGTAAACAACAAACTCATGTGTCATCAGGTTGGAGGGATTCTGACTCTGTTTTGATCTTTAATCTTGTCTGCCTGACTCAGCTACCAAAACATCACAAAGACACAAAAACACTCCTTCTGATTGTTTTTCTTTAAGCTGTGAAAAAGGCTTCAACAACGGATCAATGGGTTTCTTCATAAACTGTCACAAAATAGTTGATGTATTTGTCATAATGTCTCCTCTCTCTTCATCTCCCTCTATCCCTCTCTCCAACACGGTCTCAGCAGATGTGTGTCTAACATGAGTCTGGTCCTGCTGGAGGTTTCTGCCTGTTAAAGGAAGTTTGTCCTTGCCACTGTAACTTGCTAAATGCTGCAAAGTGCTCTGCTCATGGTGGATTAAGATGAGATCAGACTGAGTCCTGTCTGTAAGATGGGACTGGATCTTATCCTGTCTTGATGTTGGGTCTTTAATAATAATAGAGCATAGAGTACGGTCTAGACCTGATCTGTTTGGAAAGAGTCTTCAGGTAACGTTTGTTGTGATTTGGCGCTATATAAATAAAGAGAAACTGAGAGCAGGACATCTCCTGAATTTGGAGGCAAAGAAAAGACTGATTTAGTAGTTATTAAAAATGTTCCAAATCATCTTTCTGTTTAAACTTTTCAGCCCATGACCCCCAAAATAACGGTGCCAGACACTGGTGACCCCCACTGCTCTGATCACACAGTCCCAGGCCGATACAAATCCCTACAAAGACAATAGAACAGTGTATTCTTCTCGACTGGAATCAGCACAGACCCCCTACATTCAACCTGTTCAAACAAACTTTGAATGAAACCTTACGTCTGGAACAACGCACATAAACTCTGAAAAACAAGGTGGAGGTTTTCACAAGAATTTGGCAACCTCTGACATCCACCCAGCGTGGCTTGGACTCTGAGTACGAAAAAGACAATGTACTGTGTGACCATGGTTTATGTATTTGTACTTATTATCTATCCATGTGGTTTACAAGCTGGGGTTTTTTCTGTCTCTATTTTTCCCCTCTTCATTTGACTTTGCTCTCTTGTGTTTGTTTTTTGTCTTGTATGTTTATAAAATGTTGAAAATAAAAAGATAATAGAACAACAAAGAACACATCAGCCAAACTACCATCATGTTATTTTATAGAATGTTTAAAAAGGTTGGAGGTAGAATTTAAGTATTTGTAATATTTAGACTAATTATACTATTTTTTCACGACATAATTTTGTATATATTTTTACAATAATGGATCAAATATACAATTTCAAATTAGTTAAATTTTATTATTTTTAGGAAAGCATCTAGCGACCCCTCCATCACTGTGTGGCGACCCACACTTTGGGAACAACTGAAATAAATACTTTTTAGAAATGATAAAGCGTGTGAACCAATAAGGCAATATTAAGGTCCAAAGGCTTCAAAAATAGAGATTCATTTACAATAAAATGTACTTTTAAATTATTTTACAGAAGGTGTTTCAGTATAAAGAGAAACAGAAGTAAAATATTTGCATTTTTTAACATTTTAAGAAACTTTAATTGACTTTTTGATGCATCATTTGGAGTGAGTTGACTTCCCTGTGTTTTTGGACTCTGTTTATGTATCTATTGAACCTACTTACCCAGGTAGTACATGTTCCAGATGACATATTTGTATTTGAAGAGCAGGTCTTCATTCTTGGCCTTCAGGTGCTCTGTTAAACCTTCAATGTCACATTTATAGAGCAGGTCCAGCAGCAGGATGCTGGGCACCCTGAGGACCACGTTGGCCAGCTCTTCCAGACGAGGCATCTTCGAAACCAACTTTTCAGGGGTCTGAATGTGTGTCACATGCTGTTAGATTATCGGTTCACTCCTTGGCTCGTCTTCTTGTCATCTGGAGAAACACAAACACATGAAAACAGAGAAGAATGCACACTAACAGGCCGATATTCAGCCTGTAATTCATGCTTTAGTGTTAAATATGACACATAAATGAACATTAGAGAGGCATAAAGCTTTATAGTTGTTAAAATAACTTTATCACAGAGGTGTTTCTAAAGCTGGAGATCAAGCAGAGACAGTTTGACTCACTTTGCACAGTGACACTCATCACAGCCGCACAGACCTCTGCTAGCTCCCGTTAGCTGCTGGTTAGCTTCCTGAGCTCCCAGCATCATGTTTTTAAACTCTGCAGCCTGAATATTTAACTTTTACTGAAGCTTTAGATCCTCAGGGGGAGGAGAAGAGACCCGCCATTAAAACGAGTCATTAAAAGGCTCTAGTTAAACAGGGAGAAGAGGAAGAAGGAGACTTCAGGTGCAATGTTGTGATTCCGTTCGCTTGCGTTGCCATTTCCCGTGTATACGTCATGAGGAAATCAACCAATCAGATTCGCGGATTCTCGATTTCAAAATAAAAGCCGATTAAAAATTAACTAACTTCTAACTGCTGTGATTTTAATAACAGGAGTAATTACATTAAAATAGGGCTTGTGTTGATTGCATTAGATATCAAATGAAGAAGTTAAATTCTTACAATTTTTAATGTATTTATTTATTTTAACTATTTATATTCTTAATGTCAATTTGATGCTTTAAGTCATTTTAATTACACATATTTTATTGTTGTTGGTGTGCATTAGTCTCTATTTTAAAACCCATTTTTGTCTTTTAATATGTCTTGCCATTATTTTAATTACTTTGAATTGCATTTGATTTCTATGAAAGGTGCTATATAAATAAAGCTCGATTGATTAAGTAGAACATAGGTGAAAAATGATGAGTCAGTAGATCTCAACTCATTTGCAGGGGCTTGTCTCCAGGGCTGGTTATAGGTCCCATCACCCCCTTAAAAAATCAAGTTACCCACCCCATTTGCCACACATCCTTGTCTATGATTGGCTGATTAATTTCTCAGGGGCGGTGCTTTAGTCAATATCAATTTCTCCTGATGTGTGTCAACATATCGACTGTATAAAATACTGACAGTCTCAGTGTGGTCACCCTCTGGTTTTTGTAACTGAGTTTTAATGCACAAAAATGGTGGCCACCATAGTGGAAATGCTGTTCAACTTTCACTTGAACTAGAATACCTGCATGTCATTCAAGTCAGCCACACCCCCAATTATGCAAAACTATTAACCCTGATTTCTTCAAATGTAATGAGATAGAAAAAATTTCATCCACATCAGTGTGAGAAAGATAGATGAGCTATTCAGATCAAAATATCATCTTGTTCCAGGCTGTAACATGTTTATTTTTCCCCTTAAAATGGGCTTTTTTAGAATGGGGCTTTTGGAGATGACATCTAGTGGACACTTGAGGAACTGCAGTTTTAAAAACTCCCCACATTGGCTTCAGTTCTCAAGACTGGAGGTTGCAGCTTGGTACTTATAGGATAGGTAAGAGTAGATTCAGTCCATCAAAAAACCGCAACCTTCTTCTGCATGTACAGAGAGGACGCCGTTTCTCACATAGTTTTGTTTGAATCCACAAAAAAGCATCAACTTAAAGTGATTACTTTAACTCTTCTGAAACTTAAGACACTTCTTAACATGCATCCTGTAGTTGATCCCTAATAAAGCAAACTTAGCAAAGGATTTACAAACTTCTGCAGAATAAGAGCAGGTATTTTCCGCCCATTAACCATGACACATGCAGTTCTTCTTTTAAGTATTTACGAGACTTGTACAAGGGTGTTAAGTCTGACATCACCAAACTAAAGCGTGCTTCAAGTTGACAGTTTTGACACGGTCTGTTGCTTACATGTTGTTGTAGTTAAGTACACCTCATCCTGATATGTCATTACCTTACTCTGTCACACTGTACTGTGTGTGTTTTGAAAGGTACGGACACTAAAAATAGCTCTTAAAATCCCTCCATCATCTCTTTGTCAGCTGATTTTGAATTAAGAGCCTGACAGGAGACTCAGAGCTGAAGAGAAGATCATTAAAAGCTGCCACAGAGACTGACAGCATGAAACAGAGCCAAACCTGCAAACACAAACACACACCTCACTGTATGGACTGTTTGTGTTTACATGCACACACACCATCTGTGTACCCGTCACACACACAGCTCAGCCAGTGACTCCTTGTTTATTCTGATGTCGTCCTGCATTGCAACATGATTAATGTTACCAGATGTTGACAGCCAAGTGAGTAAAGTTCATGACATGGGGACTTAAACACAACACAGATGTGACGTTTGCTGACACTTCATAAATATGTGTTAATATGTGTGTTTGGATGAAGTGTAGACAAACAGGAGATGATGTGTCCCTTATGAGTGTGTGTGTCACACACCATTAAACATTATGAGCCTTCTGTTAGAGCCTGATTGATACCAGAGGACGAAGACACAGATTTGGCAGCTGGTTTAGTGAATCTTTGCCTGTTTTTGTGCACCAATTTGGCACCAACGTAAACACAAAGAGATGCTCAGAGGGTAAGTCATCGCCCCTCTCTCTTTCTCTCAATCTGTCCTATCTAATAAAGGCAAGACGCTCCAAAATAATATTTGAAAAACAAAATAAAAAACACATGTAAATACGATAAACAGATCCACATAAGACTGCTTAAAGCTCTAGTGGCTGCTATAAATCTCAGCTTCTCTATCCAGTCCAACACAAGACACAGATCCAAATAAATCAGCATTAATAGAGGATGCACAGAGAGGATGTTCTTTATATTATTTACACAGTTAAGGTACATTTTTAGGTCTTTGAATCAGGGACACCAGGAAGCTAGAGACATTCCTTCAGCTCTCTGTTTTCATGCACCCTTGAGGAGAACTAATCATTACTCTAAATCTTTTATCCCGTCTGCTCTCAGGCTTTTAAACTCAGACATTTTAAATAACATTGGTATGACAAAGTAGATCATATTGTCTTTTAATCTTTGTCTTATCTTACTGTTATTTATCACACTTCATATAAACTAAATTAACTTATTGCTGCCCTGCACAGACCCTCTGGTCTCATGTACAGACTTGTAGCATGTGTATATGATGGATGTGTTGTAAATGTTAATTGTTGTATGGTAAGCTATAATGAATTGCTCTTCTTGGGATCAATAAAGTTGTCTGAATCTGAATGCTGCTGAGTTACAGAGAACAAAAAGATGTTTCCTAAAGTCCAAATCTAATGGAGGTAGAAGACATGAATCATGGATCATGAACAATAAAGCTTGAGACTGAACTGGAACAGAACCAAAGAGGACTAAAGAGAACTGGGTTAAGTAACAGGAAAATGTTCAGTCCATGACAAAGAAATGACTGAGTCACTGAATGAATCATGAATTATTGCTCCAGCCAAAATATGCATAAAGCTTGATTTTATTCTTTAAGATCAACACAAACTTTAGAAATACTGATGACCCTGCTCCCCTGGTGTATTTTTCTTTCCCCTGACACTCACCCAAGACTTTTGACCTTATTTTCAAAACCTGTAATTAAAATAAAAACTTTCAGTCCTCAATGCTTTCCCTGTTTCTACCCCTCGAAGTCTTCTGCAAGAAGTCTCTAAGTGAAGGAATGACATGCAGAAAAAGTTCCAGCTTTCCCCGGTCTCCCCTTCTATATTTAACTCTTAAAAGATGTCATGGAAAAAATAAGAAACAAGCAAAAAGCTGAAAGACTCAAGTTCATAAAAGTCCTGCAGGATCATCTCAGTCCTCTTCTTCATGAGAGAAAGTAAAGAAAAGAGCAGCTACCTCTGTAAAGTGGAGATATTTGTAACTCTATTTGAAGTGGCAGCAGCTGGATATAGGTCATTGATGCATGCTTCACCCACATTATGTAAAAGTGCTGTGTCTGTTTTTGAATCACTTTTTTCCTTCAGGACTTTGGCAGGAATTTAGGGAGGAAGGGGGAGGTGGGATTGAGGGAGAGAAGGAGGAGGAGGAGGGATGTGGTGGATGGAGGTCTGGCTCTCTCATCTCCACATAAACTGCTGGGGTATTTTTTCCCCCCTTCACTCTCTGCAGCAGCAAACAAAAGAGGAAGATGAAGAAGTCTCTGTGCGTGTTGTTGGCTGCTGTGAGCTTCCTGGGAGGATTTTCAGCGCTGACAAAAGATGCAACGACTGAGAGTTTGTTCCTCAACACGACAACGACCACAGCTGAGTCTGTCACTGTGGAGCTGCAGGAAAACAGCACGCTACGACTGACTACCACTGCTCAGACAACGTTAAAACCCACCATCAGATCCACAGCAAGTCCCACTGTCTCTGTTACAGAGAAACAACAGGACACTAAAGGCACCAACCAGACAAGAGGAGAGGAAAACAACAACAAAGAAGAAAAAGATGACAAGACAGAAGAGAAGAAACCAACACTGGGTAGGAAAAACTAACATTTCACTTTTTACATGATGCTGTGTGAATCCAGGGATAAGTCAAGCTCATTAATTAAGAAAGAAGTGAAGTGCAATTAATGCATGATGCCTTCAGGGACCCATGGAAACCCTGGCTTCAGTAACAGAAGAAGCATTTATATATATAAAGAATAAGGTTAAAGCTCCTGTGAGGAACTTTCTGTTTGAGTTGACTTTGGCGCCCCCTGTGGACAAAATGGTGCCTCTCATCTCTTCGCTGTTTTAGTCCTGAACATGTGTTAGAATAAAAAAATCTGAGGTCCAACCACGCGGCAACCTCCAGTCTCTAAATATGAAGCCCATGCAGAAGTGTTAAAAACTGCAGTTCCTCAAGCGTCCACTAGAGGCTGGCTGCAGAAACACAGGAAGCCACATACACACCCATTCAAAGAAGCCGATCTTTACAGCAGAAATAAACATGTTTACAGCCTGGTTCAAAAAACAGCTTCAGTCTACGTAGCTAATTTCTTTATCGGCGGATCAGAAGATATTAAGATTACGAGTTTTGCCCAAATAGGGACATGACTGACTAAACTGACAGGCGGGAACACATAGCTGTTGGCTAGGAGGCTCAAAGTCCACCTCTTTGTGTCACACTCGCTCGACAGCATTTACATTGAGTTCAACATTTCCAACATGGCTGCCGCCGCCGATTGGCTTCAGAAACAGATGGGTGAGGTCACAGATAGTACGTCCATTATTTGTACAGTCTATGAATGAAACGCTCCCTTACTCACCCCTCTCATCAGTGAAGTGACGGTGGCCTTTAAGGACAAGAAGCTCCTGTGATGCATGATGAGAAGGATCCTCCATTTGTCAAGTTTTAACCATCAATACAAATCCTTAAACCACTCTCTTCTTTGTCTTCCAACTGCTGCATTGCACACAGACACTAAATACAAAAACGTGTATGTGAACTGACTAATAATGGGTCTTCAAATTTCAGAAATGTACCTTTTTTATCTCTGTGTGTTTCTGTTTGCCACACTTGTCTCAGCTTGCCAATTGAATCCTGGAAACTGTGCGGTCTGAGTCTGATTTTTAGTCTGCAGTGATATCTGTGGTTTGTTTTGAGGGAACAGGTTGCACAACTTCTAACTTTGGACTCATGTGGAAACCATATTTAAGGCTACAGGATGGTTGATGATTAGTTCTGTTAGGAAACAGTGAAAAAGTCAACGTATAGATTCCCTAAACCCTGAGTCATTGTCTACACATCACCTGCTATGTGCAAATAAAAGCTTGAAAACAAACAAGATTTGTACTGAAACAAGAAGGATTGCTGTCAAAGAAAACCAAGACAGAGCCTTGAGTTGGGATTTTCTTGTAAAACTGATGACTCCAGAGCCCCACATGTTAAAGAGATTAGTCCTCACTTTGTACCATCCAACCAGACGTGTTTATTTTGCTCCTTTTCACTTCGAACATCCTTTGACCCAAAGAGAACAAACAAAGCTGTTCCGCTCTGCCAGTTCTGTTCGTGTTTTTGATTAATGGGTCTGTTTTTGCTCGTTCCCAAACCCATAAAATCTGCTCCAGCTGTAGCTCTCTGACTTCCTGCTCTGCTGGACATTTGACTCTGTCTCAGATTACATTCAAACCCTCCTTTGGATTCACTTATCTGCAGTCTTTCCTCCAGAGAGGGCCTCTTAACTTCCACTGGACTGACCTCGAATGATCAGGGAAATATTCCACATAAGAACCGCTGAGGCGTCTTATTACATCAGCCGTGTGTTTGCTTACTCAGTGAAACCAGGAGAGGGATTTAACCCCTCAGCATGAGCTGTTTCTGGACAAAGATTTTATCTCCTGGTTGTGTTTTCTCTCCGCAGACTGTCCTCCGCTCGGCCTGGAGTCTCTGCGGATCCATGACAGCCAGATCCAAGCTTCCTCTTACCTGCGGGAGGGTCTGGGTCCACACAGAGGGAGGCTGAATATCCAGGTGGGTTAAGTCTGGATCAAAACAAAGCACACTGAAGTGCTTCTTATAGAAATCCAAACAGACACAGCAGGAAACAGGAAACTGGTATAGGGAGCCTGCAGGAGAAAGATTAGACTTTCTATTCTCTATAACTTCCTGTTGAAGTCTTAGATGCTCAAAAAGCTCTATTTGCATGAATCTTCAGATACCCCCAAAATTAAAACTTGATGATAATTTCAGACAAACAAAGAAGCAAATCTGCACATTTGAGATGTTTGTGTCATTAAATCTTTGGAAGCATTTGTCTGTCATTTTAAATCATCACACAAAACTAAATAAAGCCTCCTCGTTGAGTACTGTAAGCTTCAGAGCCAGAAGTGTGATTAATCACCCCAGCCTCCTCCTCGTGTTCTGCAGTCTCAATTCCACTGAAGTCTGAAAGCGATTATAAAACAATCAGGGTCAACACCAGAATCTTATGCAATACCAAACACTGAGGCAGCGCCAGGAGACTTTCTGCGGTTCAGCTGATTCAGCCGTCTACAATAAATGTCTGTGTAACATGTGTTTTCAGTCTGGCATCGAGGACGGGGATATCTACGATGGAGCCTGGTGTGCCGAGTACAAGGACCGACACCAGTGGCTGGAGGTCGACGCCATCCACATGACCCTGTTCACCGGAGTCATCCTGCAGGGCCGAAACTCCATCTGGAGGTCAGGTAGAATCAGGATAAGAGTATATCAGTGACTCTCGTGTTTGTGTTTCCTCTCACTGTTCCTTCTCACGCCTCATTCGTCGACCGAGCTGTCAATCATGATGTCATAACTCTTTTTAAAGCCTCAAATGACTCCCTGAAATTGAACTTCTCAGTAAAATGAACACTCATGTGTGAATCTGGATATCTGAACATAACGACAGAAACATTCACTTCATAGGTGTTTCGATTTTACAGTTTGACCCGTGTCCCATCTGTTAACATGGAGGGGGCGGGCTTTATGGCCTACTTCAACTCGCCCTCTATGCCCAACAAAGTCAGTGAAGGAGTTCCACAGAGTTCAGTACTGGGACCACTTGTAATCTCCATATATGCTCTTTTTTTAGGTAATAAAATCATGAAAAACCCCATTAAAGTCTATTGTTATGCAGACGATACTCAATTATACTAGACAAAGAAACCAGATAAAACCAGGAAGTAAACTAATACGTCTGGTTCTGCACAAGGTTTCTGCCTGTATGTGACATTAGATTTCTCTTGCAACTTTATAAGAGCGCTTATTCATGGGTGGACCAACTTCAGGTCCCTTTAAGTTTAGTCTGAATAAACAGAGCTTGAAATAAAGATTATTGGTTCAGTTCTGTCTCTCAAAACACAAATAATCGTTGCATTTAAAGGGATAGTCCTTTTGTATTTGAAGTGGGGTTGTGGTGCTGCTGGAGGTACTTGTGGGCGGCAGGCAGAGGAACATGTATGCGTCATGTCCATGAACAGCAAAGACAAATGGGCTCTCTGTCGGCAAAGTAAAGCACTGAAAAATCTCAAAATGCAGTATACACTTTTGAGCTAAATGCCCTCTGTGGCTGTTACACTTTCTCCTGACAACTACCTCCTACAACCCCACTATCCCTTTACAACCCAACTATCCCTTTACCTCCACTAAAAGTCTCCTCTTTGTCCTTCTTCTTCTTCATCACAGCTGGGACTGGGTCCACACCTACAAAGTCCAGCTGAGCAACGACTCTGTGGACTGGGAAACCTGCAAGAACGGGACGGAGGACGCAGTAAGAACCACGTTTCTGTATTTTCTGATACAAAAGATTCATTCTGTGGTTAGAGGACCTCACACAGATGGGAAACAGATTTGGGAGAGTTTGTGCCAAAGTGAAATAAGTAAATAAAAGAATCCAGCAAAATAACAAGGAACTCAAAGTGAAAACAAATAACAAGAATAAATGTGGGGGTTGCATAAAAAACAGTTTTCTACTTCGAAGTTATGAAATCTGATTTCTTAGCTGGAACAAAAGAGGCTCCGACACGCAGCTGGAAAGAAATGTAGTGTTTGATCTGAACCTGAAACTCAACCAAGTAGCATTTTTTGGCGGCACATTTCAGTGGAAGTTTGATATCTTTCCACAGAAATAAACCTGAAACACAAACTGCTTCACTCTGTTTCCAGTTTCAAAGTTTAGAGTCAGCCAAGTGGGTTATGTTTTCATTCCTGATTTTCTTCCCTAAATAGTTTTAGTAAAACTTGACTAGTCCAAGGGTCAAAGAATGAACAGCTAGTTTTTGGTGCAGACCCTGTTACAGTTTAGCCTCTTAACTCTGTTATCAGGAGATTCTCGCTTTAAACATAACTTCTGATGTTATCAGTGTGTTAGATCCAGATTCAGATTAACAAGAGTCACAGACAGGCTTGTTGGAAGACACATTGGAGCCTTGAGCTAAACCCTAAAATTGTCATGCTAACATGATGACGTTTAGCAGATATAACACTTTCCTTATTACCCGGCCTTCCAGGCTTAATTCTGATTGGTCAAGTAATTCACAGCAACACCAGACAACCTGATCACACACATCATGTCACATTGAAAGCAGTCCTGCCTGTTCCTGTTGACACTGTGGCAAAAAATGTTCATTCTTGTAAGTAAGAAGTTCTGACCTTAGCTGATCTTATTCTGTAGTCAATCAATCAATCAATCAATCTTTATTTGTATAGCGCCAAATCACAACAAACGTTATCTCAAGACTCTTTTACAAACATAGGAGGTCTAGTCCACACTATGTCAAATTATGAACAGAGACCCAACACCAAGACAGGGTAAGACTCAGTCTGACCCCACCTTAATCCATCATGAGCATTGCACATCGCAGTATTTAGCTAGTTACAGTGGTGAGGAAAAACTTCCTTTTAACAGGCAGAAACCTCAGGCAGAACCAGACTCATGTTAGACAGCCATCATGCCTCGACTGAGTTGGGTCTGGAAAGACAGATAGAGGGGAGTAAGAGAGAGAAGTGATAGTGATGAGACGAGTCGTAGAAGCTGTTGCCGCTGGAGTCCAGCACGTCCGTATCAGCTGGAGTCCAGATCGTCCGCAGCAGGAGGACGTCTACGGCAGCTCAGAGGAATCTACGAGACAATGGAGCTCAGGGACTCCAGAAAGGTCTATGGTTAGTAACTTTAATGGGACAGGAAGAGTTAAAGTAAGTGATGAAGGGGTTGGGGGGAAGGAGGTGAGCTAGGATCCCAGTGTCAGTGTGCCAGTTCCCCCGGCAGTCTAGGCCTATAGCAGCATGACAAAAGCTGGTCCAAGCCTGATCCAGCTTAACTATAAGCTTTATCAAAAAGGAAAGTGTGTAAATTGTTTTTTTTTTAATGATTAGAAATAAGATTTATCCTGCTGTATTTTACAAACATATCAGTGTGAATCTTTGCTGTGAAAAAGTAAACAAAGACGGTTTCGGCAGCTCATCAATCAATCAATCAATCCATCAATCCATCAATCAATCAATCAATCAATCAATCAATCAATCAATCAATCAATCAATCAACCAATCAATCAATCAATCAATCAATCAATCAATCAATCAATCAATCAATCAATCAATCAATCAATCAATCAGACTTTATTTATAAAGTGCTTTTCATACAATGACATTGTAACACAAAGTGCTGTACAAGAAAAACAACTTAAAATAGAATAAATTAAGAAAAAAGATCCCAGCCCCGACCCCAAACCCACCCCACAATCCTGAGGTTAACAACACAATATGCAACAAAAGTAATAAAAACAATAAAATAAATAAATAATAAATAAAAAGAAATCTAAATAAGTTGCTGAACGAACTATGAAACGCTCTCATGTTATCTTAATGAGGAAACACTGGAGGTAAAATAAGATGTTAAAACTCAAAACAGGAAATTAAAATCACCAAAGTAAAATACATTATAATAATAAAAGACTAAAATATTAAACCATTAAAAGAAAATAAGATGTGATAGTTCACATCTTCGTCTAACACTCGTCCAGCAGGAATAGTTAGAAGCACTGAAATTAACTCTTAAAAATGATGATTTCTCTTTAATCAATTAATTTCAATCTGTTTCATAAGCTGCTAAAAACCCCTCACTGAAGCTTTAATCCCTTTTTTGTCACTTTGTGCAGATCTTTGAAGGAAACCAGAACCCAGAGACCCCTGTGCTCGGACTCCTCCCTGTTCCCACAGTGGCCCGTTTCATCCGCATCAACCCTCAGACCTGGTACTTCAACGGGACCGTCTGCCTCCGAGCGGAGATCCTCGGCTGTCGTGTTCATGGTGGGTAAAAAAGCTGCGGTGTGTTGTTACTCATAATGATTCACTTACACGGTTTACTCCCAGAACAAATGTTTAAAGTGACTAATGTTCCAAAAGAGACTAAAGGAGGTAAATGTGCTCCTTCCTTGCAGATCCTGATGACCCCTACGCCTCAGAACAAGAACAGGGATCGAAGGACGCCCTGGACTTCAGACAGCACAACTACAAAGAGATGAGAAAGGTTTGAGCATGATGGATCCTCCATGCATGATGAGTAACTTCAGCTCCAGTAAAGCCAGCATCAGCGTTTTTAGTCACACTCTTAACAGCTTGTACATTTAACCCTTTAAACACTTTCACCTATCTTCTTTTCTCCTCCAAAGCTCATGAAGTCTGTGACAGACGAGTGTCCAGACATCACCCACGTCTACACCATCGGGAAGAGCTACCATGGCCTCAAACTGTACGTCATGGTGATCTCAGATAACCCCAGGAAACACGAACTAGGTAAACGAGAAGTCTGAAAGTTCTTGTTTTTCTTGGGTTTTGTTGAGTTAAGCTGCTGGAGGCCCGTTTCAACATCCTCCATCCAGTGTTTACACAGGCGTTTTCTCTGCAGGAGCACCACACAGGGCGGCTGGAGGAGTCAGCTTCTTTCATGTAAACAAACTGATAACGATTATAACTGGAAACTAGATTTTCTCAAGCAAACAAGATAAATATTTCTTCATGATTACATCGCCAAATGCTTTTTACATCTGCCAAGAAGTTTAAACTAATTGGGTCGATTCAAATAATGTCAACACATTTCAAAATTGCTTCAACCCCAAATTGATCTCACTGTAATTAAACTCTGCACCAATCTCAGGGAAAGGAGGCCGGACTGCTCACATTTAATTTTTAGTTTATGAGAAATGCAGACCTGTGCACATTCAGGGTGTTTCATGTTTGATACTTCAGCATGTCTGCCATGAAGTCTGGCCAATCCATGTGTGATTCCTGGCAGAGTGCAGCCTAACACAATACAAGCATGTTGAAACTTCAAACAGTGAGGTCAATGTGTTCGTTATTCAGCTCTCTTGCTTTGACTTTGACCAGTGGCATCATATTCATGCTCTTATCCAACACTTGGAGAGTAACTGACTCTGAATGTTCTCCTTGGCAGGTGAGCCAGAGTTTCGTTACGTAGCGGGGATGCATGGGAACGAGGCTCTGGGCCGGGAGCTGGTCCTGAACCTCATGCAGTATTTGTGCAAGGAGTACAAGAAGGGGAACCAGCGCGTCGTTCGGCTGGTGACAGAGACGAGAATCCACCTCCTGCCCTCCATGAACCCTGATGGGTACGAGGAAGCTTACAAGAAAGTGGGTGAAGTCAAAGTGATGGACACGTTAGGTTAACTGACTCATCTGTTGTTCTTCTTAATGCTGTTTCTATTTCCCTGATCTGCTGCAGGGCTCTGAACTGGCCGGCTGGGCTGACGGACGTTACAGCGTTGAAGGGATCGACATGAATCACAACTTTCCAGACCTGAACAACATCATGTGGGACGCCCAGGAGGTGGCTGCAGATAAATCTAAAGTCCCAAACCACTACATCCCCATCCCAGAGTACTACACCCAAGAGGACGCCATGGTGAGCACACAAGTTTATTTTATTCTCTAGAGAAATAAAGATCAGATTCATCAGGATAAAGAGAGGATATATTCATCAAATGTGACTTTTTTAAAGTTATATTTTTGGGGTATTTGTGCCTTTATGGATAGGACAGCTGAAGAGAGACAGGGAATGTGGGGAGCAGAGAGCAGGGGAGGACATGCAGTGAATGGTTGAGGCTGGAATTGAACCTGTGACCTCTGCGATGAGGACTATAGCTTCTGTATGTAGTGCACTTAGACCACTAGGCCACCAGCGCCACATAAAATGAGACTTTTAAATTGAATAAAATGATAATTAAAGAGAGTTAAGACCTAAATCTGACGCGTATTAGGACATACATTTAGGTCACACTGGAAAGCCGTTTTTGAGAAGGAACATAAAGTTTCCACTATGGAGGAATCCAAGCCTTCAGGAAATAAGGAAATAATTTCAGAGCCAACAGAACTTTGGTTTTCCTGGAAGTCTGAACATCGTCCCACAAAGTTTCGTAACAGGTTTCTCGTTAAAAGATGAACACATGTTGAAGCTTTGCCTCAAGATTTACGACTGTTCTGGGAGTCACTTGATGATTTATCAGACGTTTAAGAAGTATTGTTCTTGGTTTCTTTGAATGTGGTCGTGGTGTTGGAAGATTTGAACTCAAAGGTTTTCTCTTACCGGTAAGAAACATACATGCATCAGCATTCTTTACGGCCTTCCCTACACTGATCTCAAAAAACTCCAATATGTCCAGAATTCAGCTGCCTGATTACTCAGAGCCCACATCACACCCATCCTTCAGCACGTCCACTGGCTCCCCATACAGCACCGAATCCACTTCAAGATCCTGCTCAAGCCCTCAATAACCTCGCTCCCTCATACCTCACCGACCTCCTCTAACGCTACTCCCCATCTCACCGCCTCAGATCTTCTGTCCCCTATCACCAAGTCTGAGCACCACAGCTTGGGGGACAGAGTCTTCGCCATCGCTGCCCCCACTCTCTGGAACTCTCTCCCTCCAAACACTCCCATCCAAAACTCTGACTCACTTCAATCATTCAAAAACCACCTCAAGACCTTCCTGTTCAAATAAAGACCACAACACATGACCTGTACCCCTGCCCCCCCCTCTGTCCTTGAATTATTATTATTATTAAGAAGTAAGAAACATTTCATCTTGCCTCTAGTAGGAAATAGAGAAGACAATGTGGGCTTCAGAGACAGAGCAAAAAGAGACAAGAGCACCACCTGCAGGAGTGGAAGTGTCACTGCTACCACTGTCCACACTGTTGGATTGACATAAACGTAGGCTACTATGGAAGCATATATGTAAAGTATGATTTGTAACCATTTGGGGAAGAAGTACCTTTTTAAAGCACCTTTGAATTAAAGCTCCAGTGAGGAGTTTTTATCTGGTAATTGTCAAACATCAACACTTCAAATCTGACTTCACATCACCTGACTCATCACGTCCATCCCTCTCAGGTTGCTCCAGAGACCCGTGCCGTCATCAGCTGGATGCAGGACATCCCCTTCGTGCTCAGTGCGAACCTCCACGGTGGAGAACTGGTGGTGACGTACCCCTACGACTGCACTCGTGACTGGGCTCCTCAGGAGGACACGCCCACAGCCGACAACGCCTTCTTCCGCTGGCTGGCCACCGTCTACGCCTCCACCAACCTGGTGATGGCCAACCCTGACCGCCGTCTGTGTCACTCTGAGGACTTCCAGGCCCACAACAACATCATCAACGGGGGAGCCTGGCACACCGTCCCCGGCAGTGAGTCTCTCAGAGATTCAGAGATTCAGGTTTTTAAATGTTGTGAAGAGGAATTTAAGATATGTTTTTGTTTCCTGCAGGTATGAACGACTTCAGTTACCTGCACACAAACTGCTTCGAGGTGACGGTGGAGCTGTCCTGTGATAAGTTCCCTCATGTGAGTGAGCTTCCCATCGAGTGGGAGAACAACAAGGAGTCTCTGCTGGTCTACATGGAGCAGGTCTGTCTGCATGGACACTCTGCAGCAGCTTTGAAATCAAACATCTAGAGCTCAGATTAAATCATATCTTGTGATCTATCAGGTCCACAGAGGCATCAAAGGTGTGATCAGAGATAAGCTGACCAAACAAGGGATAGCTGATGCCATCGTCAAGGTGGAGGACCATGACCATGACATCCGATCAGGTCAGATATTCAAAGCTTCTTCACAAGCATTCTGGGATTTGTAGGATGACACTAACTCTCATTCCTCCTCAGCTGCTGACGGGGACTACTGGCGCCTTCTAAACCCCGGCGATTACAAAGTGGTGGTTTGGGCTGAAGGTTACTTCCCTTCCATGCGTCGATGCAATGTCGGGATAGAACCACGTCCCACCATCTGCGACTTCATCCTAACCAAGACGCCCGTTCAGATGCTGAAGGAGATCAGAGCTAAAGGAGGGAAGATCCCCCAGGACCTGCAGCTGCGTCTTCGGGCTCTGAGACTCAGAAAGCTTAGAGCAAGCACCAAGGCCATCAACCAGCGAAGAGAGGGTCTGCGGCTGCAGGAGGAGCAGCAGAGGAGGAGAGCTAGATCCTCCTGAGCCTGGAGGGCATGAGAGACGGAGGGAAGAGGAAGCCTCAGAGCTGGATTATGGGAGGAGAAAACGGACCTTTGGAAACAGGGACGTGTTCCTTCTGGTGATTAAAGAGAGGACACTATTAAAGGGACACTTCAGATTAAATATAACAGACGCACAAACTCTCACAGACTCTAACAGGACACTTAAAGGACACTTAAAGGACACTTAAAGGACACGTGAGTCACCTCTAAAGAGTTTTTAAACTCCTTGAAGGATGATGGACATTCTGCTTTTCTTTAACATGACTGAGTTGAGGATTTACTTGTCAGCTGGTCTGATATGTGACATGTTTTTCTTACACTGTGTCTGTTTTTGTTGATTTAGGTCCTGCAGGGACCACAAAATAAATATGTTTCTTATTTGTGTTACATATTTTCCAGCATCTTATACTGAAACCAAGGTAAAGCAACGTGAAATACTCACCTGGAACTGAAGATAATCTGGGGATGGTTACTGTAAGATGCTTCAAAATTAGATGTCACATAATAGACAAATAGGTAAAGCCAATTGATCGGCTTAGAGAAGTATAATACATGCTTTGTCTGCCATCTTTGGTTAATATTGGAAATACAGGACTTAAACTTCAGACAGTGTTGAGAGAGAAGCTAACCTCATTATCTATCCAGCTATCCAGCATTCCTGTCAGGGTTACTTCCTGTGTTTTGCTTCTGTGATCATTTAAGGTGAGCGCACACCAGAACTACTGAGAACATTCAATTTATTAATCCACAAGTGACAGAAAACAAGTTAAAACCTAGGACAGGAGTGACTCAAACAGAAAAGAAACTAATTCATAAACACATGAATCAGGTTTTAGAGTTGCTGAACCTGAAATGAAAATGACATATAAGACACTTTTTCTTCCAAAGAGCTTTTCTGAATATGAGTGAAATCAAAGCAGCATTGAATATACAGCATTCTGATCTTTAACTCTCAGCTTAATCAATTTAACAGAAATGTCTCAAGTAAGTTTTAAAAGTGAACGTAGAAGGGGGGGACTAGATGTTCAGGATCAGGAGAGGGGAAGGTCCCTGAAAGTGAAATAGACCCCATGAGTAAAGAAGCCATTGTGGAGCGAGTTAACTGAGGTACAAACGGTTAAAAGCGTCCTTTCTCCGTACATGCAGGGCGACTGTTGTGGAGCTGATAAATAAAAAACAACATCTTTGTATTTTCACTTCAAATTTAAAATGTCCTTAATCACATTATGAGTATTTCAGAAAGACTAATCCTGCCTGACAGCTTTTAAAAGACCATGAAGACCATATTGTGTTAACGGTCCAGCATTTACCCACATCCCACATCCAGCCAACGTGTAGCTAACCAACAGGACTGGGTGGGAACTTTGACTTCAATTTAACTGCACAGAAACCCAACTATCATACAGGTGAGGGTTAGGGCCACTGAAAAATTAAAAATAAGTAAGGTGATATTTATTTAATAATTATTGTTCTGAGAAAAAAGTCAGACTTCTGAGATTAAGGTCAAAATTCTGGAATTAAGGTCAGAATTCTGAGATTAAAGTCATAATTCTGAGATGAAGTTCAGAATTCTGAGATTAAAGGTCAGAATTCTGGGATTAAAGTCATAATTCTGAGATTAGAGGTCATAATTCTGAGATTAAGGTCATATTCTGAGATTAAACTCATAATTCTGAGATTAAGGTCAGAATTCTGAGATTAGAGGTCAGAATTCTGAGATTAAGGTCAGAATTCTGAGATTAGAGGTCATAATTCTGAGATTAAGGTCATAATTCTGAGATTAAGGTCATAATTCTGAGATTAAGCTCATAATTCTGAGATTAAGCTCATAATTCTGAGATTAAGCTCATAATTCTGAGATTAGAGGTCAGAATTCTGAGATTAAGGTCATAATTCTCAGATTAAGGTCATAATTCTGAGATTAGAGGTCATAATTCTGAGATTAGAGGTCATAATTCTGAGATTAGAGGTCATATTCTGAGATTAAGCTCATAATTCTGAGATTAAGGTCGGAATTCTGAGATTAGAGGTCATAATTCTGAGATTAAGGTCATAATTCTGAGATTAAGCTCATAATTCTGAGATTAAGCTCATAATTCTGAGATTAGAGGTCAGAATTCTGAGATTAAGGTCATAATTCTTAGATTAAGGTCATAATTCTGAGATTAGAGGTCATAATTCTGAGATTAGAGGTCATATTCTGAGATTAAGCTCATAATTCTGAGATTAAGGTCGGAATTCTGAGATTAGAGGTCAGAATTCTGAGATTAAGGTCAGAATTCTCAGATTAAGGTCAGAATTCTCAGATTAGAGGTCAGAATTCTGAGATTAAGGTCAGAATTCTCAGATTAAAGTCAGAATTCTGAGATTAAGGTCAGAATTCTCAGATTAAAGTTAGAATTCTCAGATTAAAGTTAGAAATCTAAGTTTAAAGTCAGAATTCTGAAAAAAAATATCAGAATTCTGACTTTTTTTTCTCAGAATTATGAGCTTAATCTCAGAATAATAACATTTATAAAAAGAAAACATTTGCCCCTTTTTCTTTTTAATGTGGCCCTGATCCTTCCGTACCATCAACACCTTTAAAGATAGATAAACAGCACATCATATCTGTGTTGTCTAATCCAGTCAAAATATTAATTTAAACGACAATGTGCCGTTTTTTGAAATAATTTAAAACCCAAATCTGTACAGCTCAGTTTCCGGCTAACTGCTGGTTCTGCCCAAGATATAGCCTGGTGCACAATCTACATTAAACAGCTGTTTGTCTTCTTTATCCTCAATTTTATACCTTTTATGGTTGATACAAGTGGAATTAATACGAGATATGAGATTAATCTTAAACTTGAATACGTTCTGGTGGGCAGACACTGATTTTGGGTTTGGCAATGATAGATCCTGTTGTCAATCTTAATGACAAACAAAGCTTTGCTAATACATTCAATGAACAAATATGTGGTTGCTTTGCGTTTAACTCATCTAACCTTGTAAAGAAAGTTAGAAAAAAATCTGCCTAAAATGTAAAGTTATTAAAAAACAAGCTTTAAATCAGTCACAGCAGATCACCTCTCTGCTCACATCTCACTTAGATATTTTGGCATCTGATAGCTCCACACAGACATCCCCCACACACACATAAATAAGAAAAGGAGAATCTTCATAAAGGCTTGTATGCATAGTAGAATATGCTATTTGTATCGTATGTTTACCTAAAATCTATTCTGTATCTGTTTACATTAAGATGCATCATCCATACATGTGCTTGTCTCCTATAGAAGCTGAACTACACCGGCTGAAAACACAGAAGCATTGCCCACACTGAAACAGTCAAAGCATCAATTTGCTCCTTAGAAATAACCTGACTGGACGTCTGGATGACAGCAGGGTGAAATAATGGATGTGATATGTGCGAAAGGAGGGGAGAGAAACAAACACTGATGTGGATTAACACTCACTTTACAAAGCAACAAAACAAAGTACACGGTTTGGAAACCAGTCGAGGGCTGGTTGGCAACAATTTCAACAAATTAAGGTTAATCTGGAGAAGCTGAGGCGACTTTTACGGACAGAAATAAGCGCCCAAAGCGTCAGCAAGACACGTGTTAGAAAGACAAGGCTTGCACTGTTGGATATTTTTCATTCAATTAATGAATCAGAACAAAAGGTGATGATTTCTTCTGAGAAATATAGTGTTTTCAAAAACTGATTCCTGTGCATCAGGGCTGAATCATCCATCAATCAACTTTTAAAAACAAATCATTCATTAGGGTCGGTGACAAATAAGCCTCAGAGAAGTTGTTTTTAAGTATTTCCAGAATAGTTGCAATGCATATTCTTGTGTCTGGAATAACTAACTTGATTATAACTTAATTAACTTGAACACGCAAAAAGTGTCAGGTGGCACAACCAGATATTTGTCCAAATATATACTTACCTATCATTTATTCTAACTGAAACTTGTAGTAAGTATCTCTTAGAGTGGTTACAGTGCTTTACACATTTGTATTTTGTGAGTATATTCATTATTTATAATATATTAGGATTTGTGCATTCTATTGGCCAGGTTTAAAATATACATTGTACAGTTTTAGGTTGGTTGTACCACCTGACATGGAAAGTGTTACCGTCCACCTATAAGTTGATAAAAGCTTTTCTATTATTATTTAAAGGTCCTGTGAGGAGTTTTAAACTGGCTGAGAAACAGACTGAAAATGATACTGATGCCTCTTTATGACCTTTAATAACAAACAAGACCATCAGCAGCAACACTGACACCTTCTCTGTTGTAATGTTTAATGCCTGAAACCGCCCTGAGGGGGTCGGTGTCACACCACATGATGGACATCTCACTTCAGAAACAGACTTTATTTGACTGTTTTCATGGAAAAGAATCACATTGCCTGATAAAGTTGACTGTTGAAAACAACAGGATGAGATTTTTGTTGAAAACACTACTTTTGCATGTTTAGGACAAGAGATAAGAAGTGTCACTTTGTCCACAAGGGGGCGCCAGAATCAATAGAAAACAAAAGTTCCTCACAGCAGCTTTAAGAGACATTTTCAAACCTTTTCACTCAGCCATGATAATTAGTTGGGGTCCTCTGAATGATTTCATATGTTGAAGTCTATTATAAATACTCACTTTCAAAATAAAAGCTCCATGAGTAAAATAATAGATTCAGACACAAAAATATGCACGTCATGTCAATGACCCATTATGTATATAATAGGACACAAATGGTGTGATACTTCTTGCACCTTATCATGACCTGTTTTTAAGGATTTATCAACTTAGAAACCACAGGGTGGGAATTTGAAGTATTTTGAAGATGGAGCTCTGAATTCTGTGTCAGGGAAATATAGAATAATGCCAGCCTTATCTTTGAGGGAGTGTTACCTTTGAGAAGTGAAGAACTTTAACAGAAGTTTGTACAGAAACGTTTAAAACTGGGACACTGACAGAAGTTAGACTTTATTTTGTCCAGACAGCATTAAGGTTAGGATAAAAACACAAACCTGTGACGGGTAATGAGAACTGTAATTAGACCTTAAGCTGCCTCAATGATTGCGAACAGTGACTCAAACGAATCAAACACTGTGAACTAGTAGTGCCATCATAAATACACCAGCAAAACCACTACAAACCTAAACCACTGGAGAGCATGAGGGTGGAAAACAGGGGGGTGAGGGTGGAGAACAGAAGGCGCGGCGGGTAAAAAGAGGGACAAGGCGTTGGCGATGAGGTCCTGGAGGTCTGAGCTGAAGGGGGTTTGGGGTCAAAGTTCAGATTGTTTGAGCAGAGAAGCAGCACCTGTGGAGAAGGCATGAGCAGAGCGATACGATCCGCAGCGGAGGACTCCGTGTCAAACGATAAACGACAGCGCAGGCGACAGACTTTTTTAATCCTGTGGCGTTATAGAGGATGGATGGAGCGATATCCGTCTGTCCGCTTGTTTGCATCCTTAGTGTTTTTTGTCAACAACAACAGGACGTGCCGAGTCTCAATATAATCAAAGTTTTCTACTGTTATAGAGACAAATCCATTTTTAGTACGAAAAAAAAATGAACTGCAGAGTCTGTTTCTCTTCAATGCCAAGTTGCACTTTGGGATTTAAACCCTCTCCTCCACTTGATCAGGAGTCGGTTCCTCCAGTCTGACTTCCTCAAAGTGTTTCACTTCTTCTTGAGGTCAAAGATGAAAGATTTTAATCCA
This sequence comes from Notolabrus celidotus, assembly GCF_009762535.1. Classification (NCBI taxonomy): domain Eukaryota; kingdom Metazoa; phylum Chordata; class Actinopteri; order Labriformes; family Labridae; genus Notolabrus; species Notolabrus celidotus. The sequence goes on from NC_048293.1 coordinate 26,678,113, forward strand.
CTACTGTCGCCCGATCAGTGAGCCACAGCTGAAGTCGTCTTTCCGATCAAATTCCAATATCCTAAAATTCAGTGTTTCACAGCCGCAGAGCTGAGTGAAGAAGTGCTTCTAGGATTGATGGTTTAAGATGCTGGATGGGAGGAGATTCCAGGAAAATCACAGTAATCCATCTACTGATAGTGGAATATCTGTGTTTAATAAATCCCACCTCTTTGGTCCACTTCAGCACTTTAAAACAAATGCTGGGAGACTTTTATTTCACCTTACACGGTGGTTTTTACATACTTGGAGGAGGCCAGAAGTGCATAAGTACTCAACCTCACTGAAATCTTCCACATTTTGACACGTTACAACTTCATATTTCATCAGGGTTGTTTGTAAAACACCAACAATAAATACTCCATAGATGTGAAAGGTGGGATTCATTCAACATGATACCCAAAATGACTAAGAAATAAAAACACACCAAGCTTTGAAGTAACAAAGATAAGGTGCAACCAATCACCTTCATGTGAATACTCGTCCCAAAGATTTGGGACTTCTTAAAAAACGGATTAAAAAGTAAGTTTATTTAAATTCCTGGTTGTAACTTTGTCAGATGTTTAAAGACTACATGTGGTGAGTACGTACGCAGGGCGCTGTAGATGTAGTGTTGAAATCATCGACTACATTCTCTTCTAGCTCTCTGCACTTCTTCACCCGGCTCTGCGGCTCGTCATCCTCCGACAAGCTCCGCGCTCTAAAACTTGGGCTGATAAAGGGCGACTCGTCCGCTAAGGCAGCCTGAGGCCAGCTGGCAGTGTGTGGGGGAGAACTTGGTGGTGAGCACCACGTCGCTGTGCGAGTAGATGGAGCGGATCTCCCGGAGGCAGCTGGTCTGGACGGGCATGCAGTCGGCCAGCTCGCCGCAGTTCTCGTCGAAGGCCAGCAGGCGGACGCCGTAGCCGTACGGGGAGCAGATGAGTCGTCCGTCCGGGCTGAAGCACAGCTCTTTGATGTAGCCCCGGCCCACGTTGGCCTCCTCGATGTAGTGGGTGAGGCGGAGGGAGCAGCGGGGGGAGACGAGCGGGCGGGTTGGCGCTCCCTCCTGGAACTCGTACACACACGTCCACTGAGGAGGGAGACAGGAAGTCAGAGTCTGATGTTAAGGTCTGAATCTGCTGATCATGATGGTGTAATCATTGGATAGACACTCACACAATAATCTGGACCTTTGTGTGACTTTCAACAAGTGTTATGAGGATTTCTGATGGTACAAGTTATCAATTTAAGCGAGGCATTTCTTTGAGAGGACTACATTGATAAATAAAGCTGTTATCCTCCTCCACACATCCTCACAGAGCTTCATCATCCAAGCCTTCATGCACCACAACACCCTTCATGCAGCTGCAGCAGTACTCTGAAAAAACACTATATATAGCTTTTTCCATGAAATCCTCCTCGGTCATATTTTGGGATGCCGATTTCTGCCGTTTGGAGAGGAGCTGCACGGTTTGTCAGCCAAACATACCAGTGGAGAGGTCTTCTGTACGATTCTTGCAAGACTAATGTGTCTACACCTCCACACTAACATCTTACTTTACACTACAGCAGTATTTAAGATGTTTGTTAAACCTTGGAATGAGTAGGACAGTATCTAAAATGCTTTAGAGTGCAAGAAAAGGACACTCTGTTCTTATAATCTAGTGCAGTTATCATTGAAACAAGAAGAATATCACAGCAGACAATTTATGCAAGGAAGCCAGAAGGGTGAGAATGATATGTGCTGCAGGAGTCATGTGTCTCAAACCACAAAGACTCTCAGGAAGTGCTGTGAGGCTCAATAATATGTTAAGCTCTATAAGCCATATTCAGTACAGTGTACACGTTTAAGACTTAAGGGGATTGGAGGAGGGTCAGGGGATTGTTTAGGGTGCAATAAAAATTAATAAAGTCAAGCTGACACAGATCTAGATCCATAAAAAGTGGAGGGAGTAATGCTGCAGTTTAGTTGACAATCAGGGGAACTGGGGCACTGACACACTGGGATCCTATCTCCCCTCCTCCAACCCCCTCATCACTTACTTTAACTCTTCCTGTCCCTTTAAAGTTACTAACCATAGACCTTTCTGGAGTCCCTGAGCTCCCTTGTCTCGTAGGTTCCTCTGAGCTGCTGTAGACGTCCTCCTCCTGCGGCAACAGCTACTACTGCTCACCCTCACTATCACCGCTCCCTCTCTCTCTTACTCCCCTCTATCCCTCTTTCCAGACCCAACACGGTCTCAGCAGATGTGTGTCTAACATGAGTCTGGTTCTGCTGGAGGTTTCTGCCTGTTAAAGGAAGTTTGTCCTCTCCACTGTAACTAGCTAAATACTGCGAGGTGCAATGCTCATGGTGGATTAAGGTGGGGTCAGACTGAGTCTCATCCTGTCTTGGTGTTGGGTCTGCGCTGCTCTGTTTGTAAAAGCATCTTGAGATAACATTTGTTGTGATTTGGCAGTATACAAATAAAGATTGATTGACAACATTTGGATAGAGTCATATAACAGGTGTGTCTGACCTCCTGATCGTCCATGTTGCTGGAGCACCTGATGAGCGTGGCCCAGCCTTTTGGGTGGAGCTGCAGGGAGGTGATGCAGTTCCCTCGGTCTCTCTCTCCGGGGATCTCTGGAGTCAAAACCTCCAGGCTGTTCCTTGGAGAAATACCTGGAAGTAGAATCACTTCACAGTCAGTCTTTATTTTACGAGCAAGAGAAAACTTGAGTCAGTTTTACAGCGAGTCCGTCTCTGACCTTCCCTGTGAGGGTGGAGCTTGCTGGAGTCGTTTCCTTGACGAGGAGTTCCAGCTGATCGAGACGTTGATGTGCCGCCATCTATGGGATCACAACAGGGACAAAAAGCATTCATTATATACTATCACATGACAACAACAACAACAACAAATGCTCATCAACAAAACATTAAATAGGACAACACTTCAAATTAATCCCAGAGCGTCACTGAATGGGAATAAAGGAGCAGTTCAGTTTTTTCAGACAGACGGTGATCTGACCTGAGCTGAGGGGAGTCCGTCTCGCTCGCAGCATCCGGTAGCTGCCCACCTCCAGGGACTGCGTGAGGTCCAGGTCGTGGAGGATGAGCAGATACCCCGAGGAGGTGGAGATGAGCATCTTGGAGCAGTCTGGAGTCAGACGCATCCTCATTAAGTATCGCGTGTGGAAGAACTTTTTGTGTGGGCAGCCGTCCTCTGTGAACCTGCAGCGAGGGAACAGTTAAGGAAGGCTTAATAGGCGGTCTGACGGTCTGAAGGTGCTTCACATTAATAATTCAACACAGTCCTGGGTTTGGAGGAACTTTTTCCTCTCTGGGGTTTACTTGAGGAGAAGAGAAATTCAGTTTTCAGGGTTGAATTAAAGCCAAAGAGTCCATTTACTCCACCTTCATGTGAGGCTGCAGGGTTTATGTGATGGATGGATGAAGGAAGGAGGACTGCAGACAAATCAAAGACCAAGCTATTTTCAAATGGCAAACAGCTTCCATTTCACCTTCCCAGGTTTTCTACTGCTCATGGTGTTGAAATTAAAATGGTCACATCTTATAAATACTTAGGCATTCTTCTTGATGAGAACCTGTCCTTTAAACGACACATTGATAAACTTGTTTCAAAGTTGAAGCTGAAACTGGGTTTCTTTTTTTAGAAATAAATCATGTTTTTCATTGAAAGTCAGAAAATCTGATCACCACAACTTTGTTTACCCTTGTTGGATTATGGAGACCTGCTTTTTATGAATGCTCCTGATCAGTTTTTAAAGAAAGTAGATCCTGTGTATCACTGTGTTGTGTTTTATTACTGGTTGCAGCGATCATGTACATCACTGTTCCTTATACGCTGCTGCACACTGTCAGTCTTTGTCCAGTCGTAGACTATCTCACTGGCTGATCTTTATTTATAAATGTATTCTTGGACTTCTCCCTACATGTTTGTGTGTACACATGTGTAGAAACCTCAGACGATATGGCCTGCGCTCTCAGGACATCATACAGTTTCAGGCCCGTTTACCTGGAATGATGTGCAGAAGGACTTGAAACTGACACATCTTGTAACTCTGGGGGAATTCAAGTCACTCATAAAAGACAGAGAAACAAGCTCCATTGGATCTTGTGATTGCACTGTGTAACCATGTAACCATGTGAAACTGTGACTGTACTCTATTTGTGTTGTTTTGTGTGCTTGTTGTGTGTTGTAACCTATTTTGTGCTGCATTCTTGGCCAGGTCACTCTTGAACAAGAGGTTTTAAATCTCAATGAGTCTCTTACCTGGTTAAAGAAAGAAAGAAAGAAAGAAAGAAAGAAGAAAAGGACTGATTGGTTTCAGTTTTACATGCTGCTGCAGGTACAGCATGTCATGACATTCATTTACAGTCACACTCTGATTGTGCTCGTTGCACAAACCTGTTGGTGTCCCACGTGATGACGTTTCCGTCGAAGCCCGACGTGACGAGGAGGCGAGTGTTCGTGTCGTACTCGATGTTCTTCACCCAGCTGGCGTGGCCGTGCAGCGAGCAAACCTTCGAGTTCAGCTTACGCAGATCCCATAATGCAATCGTGGTGTCGTCAGAGCAGGTGGCAAACAAGCGATTGTCCAAAAACCTGCAGAGAACAGAGACACAGGGAGAGTTTATTCAGTGCTTTCCTGCAGGCATGACTGTAGACCGCAGCTTCATACTTAAAGTGCTTTTTTTATTGGCCTCTGCACTTTGTTTAGTGACAAAAAGCTTCATGTGATGCACTTTGACCAACAATGGGAATGATTTACAGCATCATGATCACTTCTATGTCTCCCTCCATCTCTGGCTTCATGCTTATTTTAAGGTGCACTCTCTTTGTTAACTCTCCCTGCAGGATTTTAGATTAGAGGAACTCACCTTATGTTGTTGACGCAATCCTCGTGGGCCTCCGTCAGAGTTTTAATGTGTTTGGATGAGATGGGATCAAACAGAAGGACTTCAGTCTGCTCACAGGCCACAGTCAGCACAGACCTGAGGAGAGAGAGAGAGAGAGAGAGAAATCAGAGACACTCCTAACAAACAACAGGAGGAACAGGTGGATTTCTTCAGCCTGAAGATATAGAAACATGCTTCACAACACATTTTAAACATCATTTACTCCTTGGCTTTTGTGCAGACGTATTGCAAAAGATGTCCCTTCACAAAAGCTTGTTTTAATGTGAATAATGTTATAAAAACAGTGCAATCATTTGGGGTAAATTCTGCCATTTAGGCCAAAATGTTTAGAGGTGCAAAGTCGAGCATGCTCCCAATGTTTCCCTCAACAACAGGATAGATGAGTGTGTTGTTCTGCTGACCCAGACTGGACACAGCTTGACCTGGTTTGGCTGCAGGATTTACTCCCTACATCTGCTGTCTGAGCACCTGAGGCTTTAAACCCCTGCATGAACTCATTATTAACGCAGCTCGCTGAGAGTGGATCTGGCAACACTTCAAGGTCCTGTAGTGGAACATGCAAACAATTAATGTGTCTTGTTCTGGTTGTAAACAATCAGTTGGTAAATAAAAGTCTACAAGTCATTAAAAGGAGTTGTTTAAAGGCACTATGAGGAGTTTTTCACCAGCTGAGAAACAGACTGAAACAGACACTGATGCCTCTTTATGACATTCAAAAGCCAACAAAACCATAAACAACAACACTGATACCTTCTCTGTTGTCATTTCTAATGCCTTATACCACTCAGAGGGGGTAGGTGTCAGATCACATGATTGACATTTGGCTTCAGAAACATCCTTTTCAGCTGTTTTCATGGCAAATAATCATATTGAGTGATAAATCTGTCTGTTAAAAGACAGCAGGGGGAGGTTTTTCTTGAAAACACTACTTTTGCATGTACAGAACAAAAGATAAGAGGTATCACTTTGTCCACGAGGGGGGCCCAAAATTGATATAAATCAAAAGTTCCTCACAGCAGCTTTAAGCTTGAATGTGTAGAAACCCCTGTGATGCTGTGGACTTGTCATGCATATCACCAATCTGTTAGAAACCCCTTCAGTGCATGTGTTTTGGTGAAGTCCTGCAGGCTCTTCATGGGTCAAAGGCCTGAGTCCTGCACACTTACCCATCCGGGGAGTACTCCAGGTTGAACACAGCTCCATGAGTCTGAGTGCTCAGGTTCACAGACTCTGCAGCCGGGTTCATTGAGCAGTACAAGTTAGTCATTGTCCTGAAGTTGTCTCTAGCCGGGTCCACAAACACCCCTCTTCTTATGGTCCTTCTCTGCAGCCATGAGAACAGGCTGCTCCCGCTGCGGACGTCGCTGCTGCTGGAGCCCTCGCCGCTCCCGGTCTGCGGCGCGGCGGCGGCGGGCGGCTGGCAGGAGGAGGGCTCCTGTTCTCGGGACGCAGGGGACCCAGCTGCAGTACGGTCCGGCCGGGGAGGAGAAACCCTCTGAGGGGGGTCATCCTCCACGTCCGAGTCGTCGATGTCAGGGTCTTCCTCTTTGTCGCTGCCGCCGTTGGGCCTGTCCCGCGACTCGTCCGCGTCCTCGCTGTCGCTCTGGTGCTCGGAGCTCATGTTCGCCTCTCCAGCGTCCACTTCGTAACTCGACTGACTCCGGTCACCTACCAAACATGGACCCGTGTGTTCTTCCTCCTGTTTATGAGACCATGGCGTTTGATATTTAGCTGCAAATGCAACGTATATGTTGTTGTCAGACTTGGCAGCGCCTTCTCGCCGCGCGTCAAACTGTACACGGCTAGCTTAACTGCTACCGGAAACACATACAACACGCCTTCAAAATAAAAGAGGAAATTTGATATCGGAAGAAAAACTTCGTGTTTTTAACTGATAAAAGGAAAAAATGAATAGAATTAAAGAAGCTATTTTCAGTTCATAATGTGCACGTATTAGTTTCACATTCATACCGCGTGACTTTAGTCTCACTGATGTAATTTTCACTATATACGTTTTAAGCTGAAAATCCAAGGAGGAAGTTGGGTGTTCATATCCTGTGTACCTTGATAACTTTCCCCATCACCAAAACAAATGCAAAATAAAATGTAATGACGAAGTTCCGCTTCCTCGTGCACTTTGCAGAGCATCTGTAAACTGGTTGCTGCCTTCTGCTGGAGAAAACTGCAAGTTCTAACTTCTCTTTCTACATCACAGAAACACATGTACGGTATGTAGACACTACAAGGTGTTTATGCATCACCCTTGCATGGAGTTTGGTGCATCACTTTTTTTCTGACAACAGTTTCAGACTTTAAAATATGTAGTTTATAAATCACAAATGTCTCTCTGATGGAGTTTGTTTTTGTAGGCCTCGAGATTAAGTCCAGTCTGTTTCATAACCAACTGAAAACTCTTTGCAGGAGCTTTATTTATTTTAAAATCCAGGTTGGAGTAGTACTTGTTCAGGTTTGCTGCACAGTGGCGGTTCTGGGGAGGGGCCAACAGGGGCCAGTGCCCCTGTAAAACTGAACCTGGACCCCCCTGTGGCCCCCCCTCCACACCAAACAAATATTATACAATAAAAAATGGCTTTGGTATCACGCTGATGTTACAGGCATCCATGCGTGTGGCACTTGGTTCCAGTCCCTTAGAGCACTAAGGGACTCATGTTGAGTGTAAACAACCAAACAGCTGCTGTCAGTCTGCATGTTGATCTAGTACACAGTAGTATATATGTCTAGTATTTAGGGATGCACTGATGTTTTGCCAGTTTGTTCTCAGCCGGTCCTCGCCCTTCTCAGTCTCTTTTGTCCGGGTTGAATGTGTCCCTCTGACACCACCCTTGGCCCCAGCCTGCCCCCCTTGTAAAATTGGTCTAGAACCACCACTGTTGCTGCGAGGTATCAAATAAACCCAAATTAATTGAGAAATATGCAAAACACCTGAATCTGAATAACTGTCTGTACTGACTTTTGATTTTAACAAAGGGGCTCTGTTCAGAGCCTGGCTTAAGCTAAGTCCACATCCAGCTCCTGATGAAAGGTATTATCTCATCACAGGATGCTGTCTTAGTCTGACAGACAGAATCTTGTGTGGCCCCTCAATTTAAGGGGCCCCTTCCAGCCAACCGGTGATGCCTTCAAGGGAAAATAGCAAGGTTGGTATGTCACTTTGCAAATGTCATGAAGTTACTATAATCAAGGGAGTTATAATGGATAAGCTGCTGAATAGAGGGGATGAAATGTGTCAGGGGCTTTCTTTAAGTCCAGGTTTATCTTTTAATTCTGCTTTTATTTTGATTAACTTTTTAAAATTCATAATCAACAAAATCCAGATGTTGTTGATTGTGCAGTCACTTATTTAAGTTACATATTTTACCTTAATTGCAGTGCTTTGAGAGCAATATTTCACAGCCCAAAAGGTCCTCATGTCTCGAAATCACATGCACACAATATTCATTCTCCAATCCAAATCTCACTTCAGGTCTGGAGTTGGTCTTGATTACAGAAGAGGTTTACTCAATGAGTCCTGAGGCTGGATGAAAACATTTCTTTTATTCTCCTTGGCACGCGCAGAGTGTGACGACAGACATCTTTACATTCAGATGAGAGCAGCATGCCGGGACAGTAGATCTGCAGAGAAGAAGAAGCGCAGCAGCTGCGAACATGTTGCACAAACAGCACGCAGCCCGGGGGCGCTTCTACATGAATGTGGGACTAAATTACAGTCTGTGATGTGGTAGCCTGTTGATATTTGCATGCTTCGACGCTCTCTTCTGTGTAGTGTGAGTGTGCGAGCATGAGAATGCGCGTTTTTCCTGTTAACTGTGCGTAATCCTCTGCCAAGCTCGTTGCGGTGTGGAAAACCGCTGTGCATGGCGGGGAATAAAATAAAAATCCACTTAACTTGACCGCTATTACGGACTTGTTATGTTTTGCTACTAATTATGACGGCAGACAGGACTCAGACGAGGTGTCTTTGCCGGCTTGTGCAGAAGGCGAGGCAGAATGGAGCAGAGACTGGCTGCCAGGACGCACGAACACAAACGTTTGCACACGCGTGAGATATGCATTCACATGCACGCGCACACTTACCCTCTGGCTCATACATAAAGGAGAGCAAACAGTTGAACTCTTTCGGGGCCAGACGGCAAAAATGACAAGTACGCGGGATGCTGCTCTCCATCCAAGCGGAGCCGGCTGCGCGTTTTTACGCACGGCCGTAGATCCGAGCTCACTCATTAAGACCCTGATCCTTCCTCAGTTTATCCTGATCATGTCACTGATGTTGCTTGTATCAGCTCATCCTCAGTGCCTGGACTTCGAGCCTCCGTTCAAACCTCCGTGGCACCTGGAGTTCTGCACGCAGTATGAGGAGTTTGGCTGCTGTGACCAGAAGACGGACAACACGATCGCGGAGAGATACTGGGACATCATAGACCAGCTGGAGGTGTCGGGTTATGAGCTTTGTGCAGACATGTTGAAGGAAATCATGTGTCAGGTAAATTCATCCTCTTCTCCAAAGCTGCAGTGATGAGTGGGTTTAAAAACTGTGGCACTAATTATTGTTCGAGGAGATTTACAGCCATCTCTTCACTTAAGCAGACATCTCTGTAATCCTTGTAAGTAAGCAGTGTTTGCAGTTTACAATTATGAGTCACAGTCTTTATTGTCTAAGATATCTTAATCAAGGATTAAAACTTTTAATATTTTATTATTAAGTCTTATTTGAACCCCCAGTAAACACACAAGTTAAACCTGAATATGTCAAGGGTTCCAAGTTTTGGATTCTTACAACTTTAATTTAGGGCTCCACTTCTTTTTGTCTACTTTAAACTTCACTGGGAAAGCTCCAGATCTTTCAGTGTGAAGGAGATGATGCATGGATAGCTTTGAATTGACAGAGATCTCAATTTTTGAAACTTTAAACCTTGATTAGATTGCTCTCATTCAGAGTGGCAGTGAGGATTTCAAGAAAGCAAAATGTCCTGCTTAATGTCCTTTCACTGACATGTGCATTCAAAGTTGAGCAATGAATGCTTGAGACACAAATTTAAGTATTTTATGCAAGTTACTTCAGTTTGATCTATAATCAGTTTAATTGTCCTGCAGCCAGAGTGCATATTTATTTTCACCCTCCACCAACCACTACCTCAGTTTTTTAGTTCTTTTTTTGCAAAGGGAGTGTGCACATTGAGAAATACATGATGAAAAAAATATCTCAGGATTTGTAAAAATTATGTTTTTGATATGTAACCCTTTGTTAAAGCCCCTGTGAGGAGTTTTTGAGCAGCTGTTGAACATATTGAAATGAACAGTGATGCCTCTTTCTGATGAGATCACCTGCAACAAGACAAACAACTTCTTTATTGTGATTCTCAGTTTGACACTATATTATCCAGGACTTGGAAGAACCTGCCTTTTTTACCTCTCCCACAGCAGATAGTCATAGTGGGTGATACACTTCTCTGTTGAAAGAAAGCAGGATGAGATTTCTCTGTCAGAAACACATCAGATATGAGATACTGCTCTGTCCACAGGGGGCGCCAAAATCCCCACAAACAGAGTCTATGCTCAGACTTCCTTCTGCATGTGCTGCTCATTATTTACAGTCAGGGGAGCTTTCTGTCTATCACATCATATTGCAGATTTTCTTACACTTTTTAGGGGCCTAAAACAAAAAATCATGTTCCTAGCTCACATATTCTGTATTTATAATCAGAATCTTTTGATAGGGATGTGCATTAAACAAAGATTTTCATAACTTTGAATTATATCATGTTGAATTTTTGATGCACCTCCTACAGATCCACTAGTAACACAATAAGTATTGGTTCTTCTGTCAGTGGCAAAGTCATGGCTGAAGAGAAAAGACCGTTTTGTGTGTCTTCTGAGGTCTCTCTGAAATGGTCTCCTCATAATCTAGTGTCTTGTGTTTGTCTCATCCAGGAGTGCTCTCCATACGCCGCCCACCTCTATGATGCTGAGGATCCTTACACACCTGTCAGAGAGCTACCTGGCCTCTGCTCCGGCTACTGCTCTGAGTTTCATGGCAAATGTCGCCATCTTGTTAAATATCTAACTGAGAACCAGCTGCTGAGGGACACCTCAGAGCGAGATGCGTCTACGTTCTGCAGCTTGGTCGACTTATCCGACCAGGACTACTGCTACCCCAACGTTTTAAAGAGCACTGACCTCAACAGCAACCTGGGACAGGTGGTGCAGGACCCCAGAGGGTGTTACCAGCTGTGCCTGATGGAGGTCGCTAACAATCTCAGGAACCCTGTTTTGATGCTGCACAGTGGCGATGAAACACACCGCATGTTTATCGCTGAGCAGGTGGGCTTCGTTTGGGTTTACCTGCGTGACGGGAGCCGGCTGGAGCAGCCTTTCCTGGACATGAGCGGGGAGGTGATGACCACGCCCTGGCTGGGGGATGAGCGAGGCTTCCTGGGGATGGCCTTCCACCCAAAGTACCGGGACAACGGACGGTTCTTTATCTACTACTCGATCCAGGTCAACAATAAGGTGGAGAAAGTCAGAATCAGCGAGATGAAGGTGTCGGCCTACGACATGAACATTGCTGATCCTTACTCAGAGAAGTACGGAGAGGTTTCTTCTTTCAAATCTTCTATTCATAAGACTTTATAAGACTTCACAGTCTGGCTAAGGTTGTGTAGGTCTATACCTACTGGAGTAACCCTTTGAATAACCTCCATGACTGTTAGATACCCGCTGGGCTGTAAATGTGCCAAAGCTTGCATAAAAATGCTCTGAGTTTAATACCGTAAATCACTCCAGTGTCAACCCAGGTTTCATCCCAGGCCATGAAGGCCATAAAGCTTTCAGTAAGAGCTAAACTCAACTTGGCAAAGTATGATTTAAATCAACATAATAAAAGAACAAAAAGCACAAAAACAATCTCCTATAGAAGCACCGGGGAGCTTTAACACCCAGTTCATGCAAAACAAATCCAGAATTTTGCTTAGAGGATCATTTGGAAAATAACAACCATTTACATTTGTTTTGTTGCCTAAAGAAGGTCAGTGCTATTTTTACTTGTAGGTGGAAAACATAACGCTACAACTGATTTTGGTTAGCTTAGCTTAGCTTAACAATCTGGCAGCAAGGCGAACAGTTTGCATGGTTCACTCCAATAGTAACAAAGTCTTGGCCTACCTCTCTCCCTACAAAAGAGTATGAAGAATCATGATTGTTTTTATGTTTTGCCAGAGCCAGGCTGAGGATTTCCCTCAGTTTTAAGTCTTAATGCTAAGCTAGGCTAAGTGACTGCTGTAAATTTAGCAGAAAGATTAATAAATACTTCTTGGTTGAATATGATCATTTGGTTTTATTCATAGTTAGGGGGGCAGTAAATTCTGCTTTCCAACCAAACTGCACCCTCCTCTGTTGAATGATTAAACCAAGGCGAAAGTGCAAAAACTGCAGTTCCTGTGGTGTCCACTTGGGGCTGGCTCCAAAGCCCAGAAGACCCCATTTACACCCATGTTAAAATGTCAGTTTTTACAGCAGAATTTAATCCATTTAAAGCCCAGTACAGTTACAACATTTTAAAAACTCAGATGTTTTGTAGATGTAAAGGATAAGAGTCGTGCATTTTTTGCGTAATTAGGGGGGCGTGGTTATGTCACTGACAGGTGGGTGAGATGTCTCTGTTTGCCAGGGAGCTTAAAGCCTCCCTCAGCCCCTCCTCTTTGTCTGTGTCTAACGCCATCATTTAGCTTCAAAAGAACTCTTCATAAAGCAGCTGTTAGCCTCAAATTAAACAGATGGAAATCTATCCTTCTGCAAAAACACAGATACACTTCCTGCAATCATTTACTTTCAGTATTTGGAATTTTTGTTGCAACACTTCTGAATCTGAAATCAAACTCCAATAAAACTCTTGCTGCAGACAAACATACGTGAGAGCGGTAATGTTTCTTTAATGTAAAGGGACTTTTTCCCCCCTGAGGCCTGCTCTGTTCTCACCTCATTCTTTTCCACAAATAATTACTCCTCTGGAATAAGGGATATGTGTTGATAGGGTAAAAGCTTGATGGAGCATCACCTGAGGGTATTATGGCACCTAGGTATGTCAGTACAACACATCTATCCCCTTCAAATGTGGATGTGATTAAACTGAGCCACGTCCTTTTTCCACTCAGGGTCATTCTGGAGATCGAGGAGCCAGCTGCTAATCATAACGGAGGACAGGTGCTGTTCGGCCTCGATGGATATTTGTACATCTTCACTGGTGATGGTGGAAAAGCTGGGGATCCATTTGGGAAGTACGGGAACTCTCAAAACAAGTAAGGACCAACCCTTTTCAGATTAGTACAGGGGTAGATAATCTCCCCCCTAAAAAGCCCCTGCTTGGGCGGTAGTACTTTTCAAAGGTCCCGGGACTTTCGGGGGGCGGGGCCTGCAATGCAGATTATGTCTGATTGGTAGATTAACCTCAGTGTTTTTATTCCGCCCGCCGTCCACAATAACATCACACACATCTGTGATTCTCTTGATTTCTCTTTCATTAGTTTTTATTTGTTCTATCTTTTTTGTATGTGTGTGTACTTTTCAAAAGAAGAAGCTGTGATTCTCTTGATTTAGCAGCTTGTAACAGTAGTCTTCTCTCAGCCCACCGTGAATGTGTCTCTCTCCAGGTGTTACAGTTTTAAAAGTGACCCTGTAAACTGGAGACCTTCAGCTGAACGTGTCAGTGTTTGTGGAGTTTACACAGCTGTTGAAACACAGAGGGAGTTCCTGGGAATGCAAACTAGTTTAGTTTTTATTAAGATTTCAAAATATCCTCATCAGATATTTAATGATCGTCTAAAGACGTTTATGAGGGATGCATCCGGCTGAGAGTCTCCAGTTAACAGGGTCGCTGTTTAAACCAAAACACCGGCCGATCTCTGCGTTCACGGCTTTTTGAGTTCAAAAGGATTTTAAAGCCGTGTTGAAACGTCTTTGCTACTCGCGCTTATCTCCTCTCACGTGTTGATTCAGTGAATCCATCTGTGATGAAATATAGCACCATCTAAAACAGCGCCAGCTGAGTCTCTTCATGCTAACAGGCTAACTGTTGTGTTGCTCATAATGATACCTGCCTGTCCGTCTGCTTCTATGGTGTCATCTGTGATGAATGGCATTTGTCTTTGTTTTACTGCCCTCTACTGGTCTGGTGGTGTAGTGCGTTTACTTTTTTCCTCTCCATACTTCACTGGACTGATTTACACAATCTACCCGGGACTTCAGCATGGGGTAGATTGGGGGCACAGGAACCTTTTAGCTCCGGATAAAGTAGTTCTGGGGGCTAAAAGACCCTGGAACTCTTTGTCGAAATGCACCTTACTTTTTATGTACAGTTGTGGAGTTGCAGCTAATTCAGTATGCTTGTTTTTTGCTCCCAAAGGCCTCTAATATTTCCTGTTTTACGTCCCCAGGAGTGCTCTGCTGGGAAAGGTCATTCGTATTGATATAGATGGAAGTGACTCCAGTGGGATGCCTTACAGGATCCCCCCTGATAACCCGTTCTTGGGTGACCCGGATGCCCGTCCAGAGGTTTACGCATACGGTGTTAGAAACATGTGGCGCTGCTCTGTGGACCGTGGGGACCAGGTCAGCCGATACGGCAGAGGCCGGATATTCTGTGGGGACGTCGGTCAGAACCGCTACGAGGAAATCGACATTATCGAGAGAGGAGGAAACTACGGATGGAGAGCCAAGGAGGGTTTCGAGTGCTATGACATGAAACTGTGCCACAACTCTTCCTTGAGTGAGTGTTTCAAAGTTTAGTCTTCAGTCGCAGCAGTGATACTTTCTCCGCCTGTTTTCTATCTTCAGATTTCACTAAGACTGTACATCTTTTCTCTGCCGCCACAGATGACATCCTCCCAATATTTGCATACAGCCATCATGTTGGGAAGTCTGTGACAGGCGGGTATGTGTACAGAGGGTGTGAATCACCAAATCTGAACGGCCTGTACATTTTTGGAGACTTTATGAGCGGGTAAGATTGTGCTGATCAGAGCCAAATGGTTTAGTTTAAAAAAAAACACTTGCTTCTTTTTAGCTTTAGAAGAAACAGATGACTTGAGATTCTTTTAGCTCGTCTGCTCAGCTGAGGTGCATTTTTACATTTATGGAAAACCCCATGCCTTATTCAGGAACGTCTACCCTGTTCCTTATTTGGTGAACTTTTCCTTTAATTTCTGTAAGAATGTTTATTAAGAGCTACTCCTAACTTGGCCCAGTTACTTAAAGGTACCAGATTGGTTGTGAGGGCGATGAGGGCTCAACTCTGATTCTTCTCTCAACTAAGAGAACACAATTGATTCCTTTCCATCTTGCAGACGCATCATGGCGTTAGAGGAGGATAAGACGACAGGCAGCTGGAAGGAGAGGAGCGTCTGTATGGGTGAGACAAAGACGTGCTCTTTCCCCGGACTCATCAACCATCACCACAAGTTCATCATCTCGTTCGCTGAAGATGAAGCAGGTAGCATGCAATCATTCCCCCCAGGGTTCAGTCATGCAGCAGTTTCAATGTTTTAAATGTACTCATGAGACGTTCCTGTTTTTAAGGGGAACTGTACTTTTTGGCGACGGCGTACCCGAGCGCATCGTCTCCTTTTGGAACTGTTTTCAAATTCATGGATCCCTCCAGGTGACGTATCAGACTCAGCTTACCTTAAACCATAAAATCTGTCATCACTGTGGTGTTACAATGATTTCATTCAAAATAGGAATCAAATAGGAAGACATAATTTAAGTGATCTATTCCATTTCAGTCAGGACCGCTCTCGTCAAAAGAATGAACTATTTGCATGCAGTAAGTTATATTTGGCAGTATGGCTCTGTTCTGGGAGCTCCCTGCCCTTCCACATATCTACATGGAATGGCAAAGCCTGAGGCAGGGAGAGCGCACCTCCTTTCTTTCAAATGATACAAGAAAAGCCAAGGCAGGGAGAGCAGCAGCAAAGACCCCCAGGGTACAGAACAGAGCGAGCATCAGTGACACTACATATGACACTGGTAAAATCAGACACAGCAGAAAGGAGGTGTGTTAAGAGCAGCTGATGTTCTGTCTGCCAAGCTTGACTTTGTGGCTTGTCTGAACTTACACTGTACTCAGTTTGTGACACTGTTTGTTCAAATGCTAAAACTCAACAAAAGGCATGTTTCAAGACCTCCAATTATACCCAATATTATCCCAAGGCAAGAAATCCAGAGCGATGAAATAGATCTGGATTTCCACCTAAAGCTGAGATGATAAGGAAAATGTTAGAGCCATAGAGTGATTCGAGTCTATGTGCCTTTAGTTGTCATACTGCAGGTAATTGGTGCTGCTAATTGGGAGCAACTGAGCATGTGCGAGGCAATGTGTGCTTTCATCTGAGCAGGATAAGGAGCAACATATTTTCTAACTGTAGCTTTGTTTGTTTTTTTTTAGCTTTGTTTGGTTTTGTGGAAATATATGTTAAAAGCGACAAGAGAAGGGATTTTTGTTTGTCGATATATATATATTTTTTAAAGTTATATTTTTGGGGCTTTTTGCCTTTATTTGAGAGGACAGCTGAAGAGAGACAGGAAATGTGGGGAGCAGAGAGCGGGGGAAGACATGCAGGAAATGGTCGACCGGCCAGGAATCGAACTGGCGACCCTTGCGATGAGGACTGCAGCCTCTGTATGTGGGGCGCTTAGACCGCTAGGCCACCAGCGCCCCTTGTTGATATTTATAATAAATTCTCAGTTTAGTTTTATACGGCATCAATTTAATGTTTTAGTAAACCTGTTTCACAAAGCACGAGTCAGAAATATCACGTCCTGCAGAAATGGCAAAGAAGGTTTTTGCTAAAAGTTGCCACTACAGAAAAGATGAAGTCTCTCCATTCCAATACTGCATTGAGAGGACTTTCTTAATCACTCTCAAGGACATTGAAGGCATGTTAAAAACCTCTGCGACCTAATCAAAACTTCTCAACACCTTACTTTCTGAAAAGTACATAACGTCACTAGGTAGTTCAAGCTTTTTAGGAGCCCTATATGAACACCACTAATGTTTAAAAAACTGCTTCTTCTCAAACTGATGCAGGAGAGCTCCTCCGGGGAAATGTAAGCAGAAGCCGCTGCCTGTCAAAGTGAGAGGAAAAAAGGTTCCTTTTGTGCCCAGGGAGTGTAAGTCACCTCAGTTTGCCTTTGCTTTTTTTTTTCATCACTTCTTCTAGTAATAACTTAATCTGTCACTTTTATGATGTGCACATACCAGACTCTTAAAGATATGGAAGGCAGATTTTTGTCTGACACGATGGAGCCTCTTAAATGATGCTTTAAACTGATATATGTCGGTGATGTTTTTATTCTTATGGCTGGAAAATAGTTTAGTTCAATCAAAGCGGAGTGAATATAAACAACATAACACAACTTATCATCAAGTTAATTAAACTCATGTTTGAGGTCAGGGTAAGAAATCTGCTCTGGCGAGCCAACAACTTGTCTTTAGTCAGCGCTTACTTTTTTGTCCTGGCTTTTTTTCTCCCCATGTCACGTCTATAGGCTGCCAGATTGTATAATCACGTTGGGGTCATATATAAACTATAAAAAGGAGTCTTATTTTACATCAAACATACTTAGAAAAGGAAGGGACAAAAGAGGAAAACATTTCAAACATTTAGGCTCATTTTCAGATCCCAAAATGAAATCCAGCCTCATAAAAAAGCAACATATGTGGCTGCAGAGTTGAACAAGTAAAGCTTACTCTTACTGACATCTGTGCCATTTCAGTGACTGTGCTGGACACCAATGAAAAACCCACAAGACCACCACCAAGGAAATTCAAACTACCCACCAAACCACCGGTGACCAGCAGCCAGATTAAACCTACGACGCCCCAAACAACTGTGGCAACAACGACGAATACGACAATGAAGCCCAAATGGAAATCACTGGATAAGAACGCAAGGAGGAAAAATAAGTTGAAACCATGGAAGAAAAAGAAGGTGCTGAACAAGCCGGCAGCTAACCCACAAATGAAGAAGAACGCTCTGAAGAAGGGACAATCAAAGAAGCCCACTGTGGTGAAGCCTGTTAGAGACAAAGTGAAACAGAAAAATAATCAAACATCGACGGATGATTTTAAAAGTAATACTCTGAAAACCCCCGACAAGATCCAATCACGTCAGGTTCCTCAGAGGAAGGTGGCACCGAAGACGAACAAGCAAGAGAAAAACAGCATCAAGTTTAAAGAGTATAACACCTTCCTGAACAAAACTAAGACCCACCTTAATGTGAAGATGAACAGAACTCTGCAGAACAAACTTCAGGGAAAACACTAAAGATGTAAAAACACTTTGTGACATTTTTGTTTGTAATGATAAATGTTTTAAAGGAACGGGTCAACATATCGGGAATACGCCTTAGGATTCGTTCTCATAATTACTGAGGGACGTTGCAGAGGTTCTATGTTATAGTGGGGTCTCAAGTTCCCATGGTTCTTAGTTACCAAGATCCCAACTTCCCTCCTTCAAATTTTGTCCCCAAACAATAATCAGATTAGAACTGTTTCAATATTATGCCTTGGTCCGGTTCGTACGACACTCAGAAGAGAAGAACCTTTGGGAGCACATACATAGAACTGGGCAATGTTGACCCTTTGAACAAAGGACACATAAGGTGCATTTCGACCAAGAGTTCCGGGGTCTTTTAGCTCCCAGAACTACTTTCCCCTGAACTAAAAGGTTCCTGGTCCCCCATTATTGTCTGCGTTTCGACCTTGGGCTGAAATCCCGGGTAGATTGTGCAAGGCCAGTGTCGTATGGAGGAAAACAAATTATATTCAATAATATTTTGAAATCTTAATAAAAAACTAAACTAGTTTGCATTCCTAGGAACTCCCTCTGTGTTTCAACCACTGTGTAAACTCCACAAACACTGTTACGTTCAACCAAAAGTCCCAGTACCTTTGAAAAGTACTACCCCCCCCAAGCAGGTGCTTTTCAGGGGGAGATTATCTACCCCTGAACTAAATTTAGACCCTGGTTCCTCCGGTCGAAACGCATGTAGTTCAAGGGTAAAGTCCCTAGTTCCGGGGTCAAGTTCCTGCAGTGGAAAAACGCCTTTAGACCTTTTCCCAATTCCCATTATTTGGTAAGTATACCAAATGGTCCTGGGAACATGGGCCCTTTGAAAAGCACATCTGCAGAACCCAGTAATGGAAATCTTGTCCTTCCCAGTTTGTGCCTATAAGATGTGGAGACCATTGGACCCTCAGGGATCACATAAGTAGAACTGGTTAAAACAGGGCCTTGGGAAAACAGGAACCTAAGTAACCTTTGGAAATGGTGTCATATACATTTTGGGAACATAAGAAGAGTACAAATGTAGAGCTTGAGAATATAGGATCCTTTTCCATGTGCCTTATAGGTGCCAAATGAATATGGGGCCAAAGAGATAAGACCATATGTCCAATAATATGCCTAAAAGTCTGGGGACCACAAGATCCTGGAAGAGCACATGTGTGGAACTGAGAAACATAGAACCCTTTAGAAACTTGGGGGCCTTTGACTATAAGAAACAGGAAACCTAGGACCCTGGGAGAACACATATGCAGAAATCTTGAGCCCCTTTGACGTGTTCCCATCAGCCTAAAAGATTGGGGGATTCAAGGATCTTTGGAGAGCATGTGTTGAACGGGGGAATGTCAGACCCTTTGTCATGTAACTGTTATGTTTAAAACAAAGGTAGGGGACTTGGGACTTAGAACCCCGCATCAGCATCTTGTGACCCCCACTTTAGGAACCACTTCTTTAAAGCTTACATGTGTCTTGTTTGTTTAATCCAGTATCAGCTAATCTAACAGGTTGTCCCTAAAATGTTGACCTATTCCTTTAAGTTACTAAACACACAATTGTTGCATGCAATCATCCATGTAATGACACAGCTTCCTTTAGATTTTATTTTGGACCGTTGTTAAATCATCTGGTGTAACTTAATCACTACCCTCTTTGTATTGAGAGCGTATCAAACAGGTCATAGAATAGCAGCAAACAGAAAAAAACCC